>NC_086445.1:837067555-837255260 GCF_028390025.1 Pseudophryne corroboree
TGATGGCATTTCATCGTCTCGGCCATGACTAGTGGCAGCAGCTTCAGCACGAGGTGGAAGTGGATCTTGATCTTTCCCTTTTTTACCCTCCACATTTTTGTTCTCCATTTTTTAATGTGTGGAATTATATGCCAGTATCAATAGCAATGGCCTACTACTATATATACTGCGCACAACTGAAATGCACCACAGGTATGGATGGATAGTATACTTGACGACACAGAGGTAGGTAGAGCAGTGGCCTTCCGTACCGTACTGCTATATATACTGGTGGTCACTGTGTCAGCAAACTGCAAAACTAAAATGCACCACAGGTATAGAATGAAGATGGATAGTATACTTAATGACGACACAGAGGTAGGTACAGCAGTGGCCTTCCATACCGTACTGCTATATATAGTATACTGGTGGTCACTGTGTCAGCAAACTGCACAACTGAAATGCACCACAGGTATAGAATGTAGATGGATAGTATACTTAATGATGACACAGAGGTAGGTACAGCAGTGGCCTTCCGTACCGTACTGCTATATATAGTATACTGGTGGTCACTGTGTCAGCAAACTGCAAAACTAAAATGCACCACAGGTATAGAATGTAGATGGATAGTATACTTAATGACGACACAGAGGTAGGTACAGCAGTGGCCTTCCGTACCGTACTGCTATGTATAGTATACTGGTGGTCACTGTGTCAGCAAACTGCAAAACTAAAATGCACCACAGGTATAGAATTTAGATGGATAGTATAATTAATGACGACACAGAGGTAGGTACAGCAGTGGCCTTCCGTACCGTACTGCTATATATAGTATACTGGTGGTCACTGTGTCAGCAAACTGCAAAACTAAAATGCACCACAGGTATAGAATGTAGATGGATAGTATACTTAATGACGACACAGAGGTAGGTACAGCAGTGGCCTTCCGTACTGTACTGCTATATATAGTATACTGGTGGTCACTGTGTCAGCAAACTGCACAACTGAAATGCACCACAGGTATAGAATCTAGATGAATAGTATACTTAATGACGACACAGAGGTAGGTACAGCAGTGGCCTTCCGTACCGTACTGCTATATATAGTATACTGGTGGTCATTGTGTCAGCAAACTGCAAAACTAAAATGCACCACAGGTATAGAATGTAGATGGATAGTATACTTAATGACGACACAGAGGTAGGTACAGCAGTGGCCTTCCATACCGTACTGCTATATATAGTATACTGGTGGTCACTGTGTCAGCAAACTGCAAAACTAAAATGCACCACAGGTATAGAATGTAGATGGATAGTATACTTAATGACGACACAGAGGTAGGTACAGCAGTGGCCTACTGTACCGTACTGCTATATATAGTATACTGGTGGTCACTGTGTCAGCAAACTGCAAAACTAAAATGCACCACAGGTATAGAATCTAGATGGATAGTATACTTAATGACGACACAGAGGTAGGTACAGCAGTGGCATACTGTACCGTAATGCTATATATTATATACTGGTGGTCACTGGTCAGCAAAACTCTGCACTGTACTCCTCCTATATAATATTATACTGGTGGTCCCCAGTCCCCACAATAAAGCAGCACACTGAGCACAGATATGGAGTGTTTTTCAGGCAGACAACGTATACTGGTGGTCACTGTCAGCAAAACTCTGCACTGTACTCCTGCTATATAATACAGCTGCTCCCCAGTCCCCACAATTAAGCAGTGTGAGCACAGATATATGCAGCACACTGAGCACAGATATGGAGCATTTTTTTCAGGCAGAGAACGGATAACTGGTGGTCACTGATCAGCAAAACTCTGCACTGTACTCCTATATTATACAGCTGCTCCCCAGCCCTCCCCACAATTAAGCAATAATGCACAATCAAGTTCAACAATAACGGAGAGGACGCCAGCCACGTCCTCTCCCTAACATTTCCAATGCACGAGTGAAAATGGCGGCGACGCGCGGCTGCTTATATAGAATCCGAATCTTGCGAGAATCCGACAGCGGGATGATGACGTTTGGGCGCGCTCGGGTTAACCGAGCCATACGGGAGAATCCGAGTATGGCTCGGACCCGTGTAAAAAGGGTGAAGTTCGGGGGGGTTCGGTTTCCGAGAAACCGAACCCGCTCATCACTAGTGATAACCCCCTCTTTTTGGCTGTTAGTGCTTCACCTAAATGTATTAAGGCAGTCTGTGGAGAAATCAGAGATTTCCTTAGCAGGTCCTATGGGTTCTTTTTTCTATAGTCAATGAAGCGTGATGTGCACTAACTAAACTCGATTTACTAAACTAGATTTTTATTGCATGTCTAGTTACACAGAAGCCACGAGGATGCGGCTATAGGTACTCATAAGTATTACCGATGCTGCTGCTAGCAGATGCCTGCGCCTGGAACATCTTGTGGGTTGTTATAGTCTCGTTCATGCTAAGGGGGTAATTCAGACCTGATCGCTGCTGTGTGTTTTCGCACAGCTGGAAATCAGGTCTGTACTGCGCATGCATATGCACCGCAATGCGCACGTGTGTCGGGTGACTGCAGCGGACATCGGTGCATAGTGACGGGATGGTGTGAAAAAAGCGTTTGCATGGGCGATCGCAAGGTGACTGACAAAGAGGCCGTTTTTGGGTGGCAACTGACCTTTTTGTAGGAGTGTCCGGGAAAACGCAGGAGGGACCAGGCGTTTAGAGGGAGGGTTTCTGACGTCAGCTCCAGACCCCATCATCGCACTGGAAGAGTAAGTCCTGGGCTGCACAGAGACTGCACAAACTCATGTTTGTGCAGCTCTCCAACAAATGCGATCCCAAATCTGCACACAGCAAATACCCTCCCCCTGTAGACGGCGACTACCTGATCGCAGGGATGCAAAAAAAAGCACCCTAGCGATCAGGTCTAAAATACCCCCTAAATGCGGCCACCTGGGACATATTGTCAGCACTAGGATGAAAGTGCATCTCCTCCTTGTGCTTTTTCTATGATAAAACAAACACCATTGCTGTGTAAAACTGGGTACAGACTTGTACAATTGCATGTTCGATTCTTTTATACATTTGTTTTTACTTACCATTGGAAATCCCGATTACAATGCCAATGTGCGTGTACACACCTGTACAATCTGATTTGTGATCTTCAACCCTATATGTCTAAAATATCGGATGAAAAGACACAAAGGAAGCAGCAGCATAGGCAGAACAGTCAGCAGTACTGTGTGTATACACTTTCAGTCCAATATTGCAACATCAAATCTGGTGAATTTTTAATTTTGCATAGAAGACCGGATCTTCAGATGTAACCAGTTTTCTTCCAATAAATACATGATCGAAAGTGCGAACACATTGAGATATCGTATGAATGGGTCGGGAATCGATAGATTGGCCTGACAATTGTACAGGTGTGTACCCATCTTAACTGGAGTTGGCCCCACTAAGCACTTGTTTTCATTGCAATCTGGCTATACCAGCATGCAAACTGTGCCACTTCTCGTATATAAAACTCCAAGGGAGGAATTCAATTGTTTAATGGGCTACTGGCGCCCACATTTCTTCTTGCAGCCCCCAGAAGAAATGTGCGAGAAGTGACCTTTGGGCACCCAAATGGCCCTTTTTGCATCATGCCCAGCACTTTGGTCAAATTCAGCTGTTTTACGCGGCTAAACCCAGTCTGTCTAGGCGCGATCAGTACAGATGGAGCTTCGCTCATCTAGGCTTCTCTGCTGCGCCTAAGTGCACCAAGGCTTATTAGCATAACTCTTTCATCTATTGTTCTCAGCTGCAATACAATACAGAGAGAACAATACAGCAAGGGATTAAGTCATTACAGCAGGGGTTTAAGTCCGACTGCCCTGGCTCAATTAATCCTATTAAAGGGTTAGGTGAGGAGGGCTCCATCTGTATGTAAAAAACTTCAATAAAATTGAATTGTGCCTCCCGATCTCCCGTCATTTAGGCTTGTAAAATCAATTGAATCCCCCCTATTGTCCTTAGATTGCTAACTTGCAAGCTAGTATCTCTTAACTCATCCTCATCATCATCATCTTTAGTTCACAAATAGGATGGACACATTTTTGCACTTGGCTTGCCAGTCTCTAATGAACCCCAGTACATCTTTTACAGAAACAGTATATTCCAACAATAATTATTAATTTAAACTGTGACTGAGAATTTTTTTTTTCTGATATGGAAATATATTTAGATATTTATATACCATGTAGTTTCATATAAGCATTAATGTTACATTTAATTTACAATTTCTCTTCCCCTCTATGCACAACATTCATACTGTACCTTTGTGTACAACACAAGTAATTCTGATTTTAATTGGGAGGCAAGATGGTATATTGGCGAATGGGAACATTTGTTCAGTACATGTAATTACTGAGACTAAATGGCATGGAATGTTTCTGTAGAAATTATTTTGCTATTTCACCCATGTAAGTTCCTGAGTGAGCTATGTGCCAGTTTCAATTAAAGCAATGATTTCATGTTCCTAATTAGAAATGTGATTTGCTTACAAACATTGCATGTAATCTAAAGTAAGCCATAAAAGAGTTTAGCTTGTTATCCATTATTAATTAATAGAAAAATAATTGTTGAATTGCATGGTAATTAAAAAAGATAAAAAAACAAAAACCAATAACCAAGAGAATGGTAACTTCTTTTAGGCTTGTAATGAAAACAAAACTTTTCTGTAAATTACATCCTCTACAAATTTGAAATAATAATCTAGAACACTAAGGTGACATTGGTTTTACTCAGGTCAAAAAAAAAAAATACATTTTGTTTTCTTCCTTTAGGTTTACAAATTAAATACACTGGTCACAGGATCCTGTTGCCAATTATATTAATTTGACTATGACAGGAGTTGGAATTGTGGGAAAACAAGATATCTGGTTTACATTTTAATTGGGGGGAAATAAACATGGAGGCATTATTATTATTATATTTTATTTATAAGGCGCCACAAGTGTTACACAGCGCCGTACAAAGGAAATGCAATAGAACAGTACAGGGAGACAGAACTTAACATTACAGTAAATAAATAACAAAATTGAGTACAGGCAACAAAGAGCACCACAATTCTCAATATACAATACAGCTTAGATGTAAGAAGCAAGGGAGTAGTCAGCGTACTACTAGTGGCTGGTGGCCATAGATAGAAATGAGACTTCGCCAGCAGGAGAATATGCGGTTAAAGATAGAAGAGAGCTGTAAGGGAAATGTGAGGAGAACAGGGCTTTGACAACAAGAGGGAAGAGGGCCCTGCTCTGAAGAGCTAACAATCTAGTGGGAAGGGGCAACTGACAAATGACATGAGGTGCAAGCAAGTGGGAGGTAGCCTGATGGCAGGATGTAAGCAAAGCAGAGATGGTCAAGGCATGAGGAGCAGCCTCAGGACTAGGTTATGCGTTGGAAGGGTACGCTTTGATGAATAGTTGGATTTCAGTGCCCATTGGAAGCTTTCCAAGGTCGGGGAGAGTCTAATGGAACTGGGGAGCACGTTCCACTGAAAGAGTACAGCACGGGCAAAATCTTGAACTCGAGCATGGGAAGCAGTGACCAGGGTAGAGGAGGCGCTACAGCCATTGGCCGACTGTAGAGGGCTAGAGGGAGTATGCAGGAACAGTAGGTTGGAGATGTAGCGGGCAGTGGAATTAGAGATGGCCTTGTATGTGAGGGTGAGCAGTTTGAAGAGGATTCTGTAGGGGAATGGGAACCAGTGCGGATTTTGTCAAAGAAGAGTGGCAGAAGTGGAGCGGGGGCAGTGGAAGATAAGACTAGCTGCGGGGTTGAGTACAGATTGGAGGAGAGCGAGATGGGAGTGAGTGAGGCCAGTGAGGAGAACATTGCAGTAGTCAAGCCGTGAGATGACCAGTGAGTGGATGATAAGTTTAGTTGCACTAGAGCTTGGATAAGGGGTGCAAAAGAGAGGGAAGAGTCAATCGACACCCAAGCAGCAGAGTTTGGGAATGGGGGAGATGATGGTGTTGTCAACAGTGATAGAGATATTAGTAAGGGGTGTTATTCTGGCAGGGGGAAAGGTAATGAGTTCAGTTTTGTCCATGTTGAGCTTCAGAGAGTGCTCAGACATCCAGGAGGAGATGGTGGAGAGACAGCTGGAAACCGGAGAGAGGACAGTGGGGGACAGATCTGGAGAGGAGAGGTAGAGTTGTGTGTCATCAGCATAGAGGTGGTATTGAAGGCCAAAGGAGTTAATGAGCGCACTCAGGGAAGAGGTGTACAGGGAGAACAGAAGGGGGCCAAGGCCAGAACCCTGAGGGACACCAACAGGATGGGTGGAAGGGTGTGAGGTGGTGCCGGAAGCAGACACCGAGAAAGAGCGGTTAATTAGGTAAGAGCTAAACCAGTCAAGGACAGTGCTAGAGAGGCCAATGTTTTGGAGTGTGCGAAGGAGGAGAGGATGATCCACGGTGTTGAAGGCAGCAGAGAGGTCCAGAGGGATAAGCAGAGAGAAATGGTCCCTGGATTCGGCCGAAAGCAGGTCATTGGTGACTTTCACCAGGGCAGACTCAGTGAAGTGGAGTGGGTGAAAGCCAGATTGCAGGGGATCAAGGATTGTCAGAGAGGTAGTTGGTGAGACGGCTGTAAACCAGCCATTCAAGTAGTTTGGAGGCGAATAGGAGAAGAGAGATGGGGCAGTAGTTAGTGGGAGATGAAGGGTCGAGGTTGTCTTTTTTTAGAATAGGTGAGACCAGAGCATGTTTGAATGGTAATGAAAAGATGCCGGTAGAGAGTGTTAAGGGGGGTACTCACGGAGCGATATTCTAAGCAATCTGACTAGATTGCTTAGAATATAAGGCTGACCGCTCCGTGTGTACCCCTTACAGTGATAGCGATGCGCAGCCCCGCGCATCGCTATCGCTGCTGCTAGATTGGCCTGCCATGCAGGCCAATCTAGCGGGTCGCTCACTTCACCTGCTGGGTGAAGTGAGCGGCCCCCCCGTCTCCCCCCGCATGCTCAGCACAGATCACGCTGTGCTGAGCGGCGGGAGAGATGTGTGCTGAGCGGTTCGCTCAGCACACATCTCTTCCCACATCGGCCCGTCTATATGGGCCTTTAGGTTGAAGAGGTGAACAAGGTGGGAGCTGCCAGTGAGGGAGCAGAGGAGATGGGAGGGGAGTGGGTCCAAGGGGCAGGTAGAGGGATGGAGAGGATACTGTATACATTGGAGATTTTCAGGTCCCATGTCAAAGTTTGCATAGATGTGCTTTATAGGAATGGGATGCAGTTAATTTGCTGGCAGTCGGGATCCCGGCCGTCAGGATACCGATGAAGGAATCCTGACTGCTGACAATACCGGCAGACGGAATCCCGGCTCACAGGGGCTATTCCCACTCGTGGGTGTCCACGACACACATAGAGTGGGAATAGAACCTGTGGCGAGTGCAGCGAGCCACCAAGACTGCAAGGGGAGTCTTTGCAATCACCCTGTTGCCGGCATACTGACAGCCGGGATGCTGTTGTCGGTATACTTATGACCGGCATCCCAACTGCCAGTAAATCATACTGAACCCATAGGAATGCAGATTGTCTCATATTTATCGATAAATAACTTCAGTGACTTTAGGTAGTTGCAGCTCTCTTACAGAAACCATTGCTTCCTATTCCAATAACAACTGAATGTCAAAGGGGAAGACAATAGAATTTGTAATAAAAATAATTGCAGCTTTAACCATCTACAATCAGAGTTCTTTTTCAGCCTGTCAGAAGATAAGACCAAAATAGATCACTCATTTTCGTAATTCATTAATTTCTGGGTCTTGAAAGTATTTGTAGATTGTCAAGGATTCCAATTACAGTTTAGCAAATAAATGCTCACATAGGTATGCAGATAAAGGTCACAGGCTTTGAAATCTTGATGTAAATGATCCATTGATTTATTGTAGATTAGGATAGAGCTGAAAGGGAAGACATGTAGAAACACGCCAAAGACTGCATAATTGCATTTAAATTGTAAACTTTATTCACTATGTAAATTGAACCATATGACACTGCAAAATATATATAAACAATTCTGGAAATTGCAGAGCAAGTGATTGGAATTAGAAAGGAGATTCAAGAAAGCCACATAGCACCTTTAAAACTGAGGAGTCTTTGTTAATCATAAAATGAATGGTAGGCATAGTCAGGGCAGCCATCAGGGGGGGGGCTGGTGTCCCGGGCCCTTACAGAGAGGGGGGCCCACCTCTGGCTGCTGCCACCAATACCAGGAGAGCTGACCCAAGATGTGAAACAACAATGGGCTGATGCGCAGGGAGGACTTCTTAAGACAAGTCTAACCTGCGTATCAGCTCTCTGTGAACCGTTCCTGTAGGTCCGCAAAGCTCCACCTATATGTAATGTCAAAGTCGAAAAATATTGCAGTACACACATCACGTACAAACAACACACAGATGGCCTCCGCGCGTGTACTTGTTCTGCTGTGCGTGCACATATTCGCATTTTGCGTATGGTCGCTCCCGCGGTTGTGCGCATCAGCGCGTGGTATGGGTATTTACGGTAGAGTTTGTGAACGCATGGAGAGCTATCAAAACACATTACATATTTAATCCAAATAGTGCACAATGTACACATAGTCCCCCTGCACCACACCAGATAATAACAACAGTTTAAATGGTTTCAGAACAAGGGGATTCACCTTTACAGTATAGAAGGGGACAGAACAAGGTCATAAGGTGGTGTTTTGTATCCAGCTGTAGGGTATTTTAAGGGTAACATTCTGGTGTTGGTTTGAGGAAGATTGCATGTTCCTGCGGATAGTTATGTGCAGAAGCAGAATATAGATATAAACTGTATTTACTGTACATTATGTATGCGGCGGGAATCCAGAGGAGACCACCCACAAGAGCAGTTAGAACAGACATCGCCCACCAATTCAAATCGACCTATGACCTCTCCTGTACTGTAAAAGTGCTAATAGTGTAAAAAGTACGTAGCGTGTGTACCAAGTATAGCGGCCGCAGCGGCTAAAAGTTTAAAGTGTGTTTAGAGTGTATAGAAGGTATAGCTTTTCATTCCTGTATATAAATCGACATTATCAGTAATGTTGGGAGGCAGTCAATTGACCTCCTGTCGGGATACCAGAAGTCAGGATACCGACACCGGAATCCCGACACCAGCTGAAATACTGGCGGTCGGAGTCCTGACCGTCGGCTGGTTACCCCTCTTGGATGGTGGTCCATGCCTCCACCTGGAGGGGAATAGAACCCTATGGCGACCGAAGGTTGCCACCAGGCCCAAAGCGTAGCAAGTGCAGCGAGCCCGTGAGGGGACATGCTGCGCTCGCCGCTGGGATCCTGGCTGTCGGGCTCCCGGCGTTGGTCTCCTGACCGTACATCACATAGCGGTGGAGCGGAGTGGCAGAATCTTTAGTCCCGGGCCCCACAATTTCTGATGGCAGCCCTGGGCATAGTATAGGAATCTGCAAATGCTGTAGCAAATTAATCCCACCCATCAACGCCCGGTAAGCAGCTAGCATGATGGGGATGCCCAGAATCTAGGTGATTCCTTCTGGGTTTTTTTACATTTGCCATCAGCTGGGGGACTGGGATGTTGAACTCATTGGCGTATATCTATAATGGGTGTGTGGTGTGGGACCCATGTATACCACGCACCCTGCCCCCCCTATAATTTTACTTACCCCTCCAGAGTTCCATGGTGGCTGGTGCTGGTGACATAAATACCTGGAAAATGGTACAGCGGCCATTTCCCCAGTGATTTGTGCATGTGCAGTAGATAAGTTCCTCAGGAATAAGACACATGCACCATTTTCCCTGGAGACCTGCACATGCACAGTAGACTCTGGCACAGCCCGCTGACAGAGAGGAGGGGGCCCACACAGATCCTGCCTACAGGCCCTCTCCTCTCTTAATACGCTCCTGCTCCTGGCTAGCGAATTGTTGTGGAGAAGGATGTGGCTGCATTAACTGTCCAGAGGCAATAAGAACAGCACCTCCATGAAGGAGGAGACCAGGCAGTGATGTGATATGTGTGTTTGACGGCCTGCTGCTACTTGTTACTGTTGCTGAACTGAGCTTTTTGACTGGAAGCGTTAATGTTGGGCCTCTGTGAATTCCATGATGAAGATCTAGCTTACAGGTAAGTACTGTATAATATATATTTCATTATACACTCATACAGTATGTACTACAGATTTTTCCAGTTTCCAAAACATAATAAGTGGTACTGAGAAGTTTTTATTTCCCAATTACTTTTTTTTCTTTAAACTAAAGGTGACTAGCATATCTAATCAACTTTTTTTTGGACCAGTATTTTTATTGACTGTAGACATTTTTGGCATTATCCAACATATTTAATAATGATCAGATTGTTATATACTGTATAACATCCAGTATAGTATACTGGAAATAGATAAGGCACTCATTAAGAACACAGTACACTACGCTTTGGAAGAGGGGGTGGAGGTATAATATTATGCTTAGAGATGGCCTGATTGCTAAATTTGCCCTTGATTCCAAACAGCATTGGTACTTAGTAAAATTGGTGTTTTACAGTTTAATAATACAAGTTTTTTTTAAACAAATAGGGGCATATTCTATTGAGCACAGAGTTTTGAAAAATCCCACAGCTGCTATTTTCTTGCACTGCAGGTTTTTCAAAGCTGCAAACCCCACATGCATTATTTTTTGGGGATATCCGCGGTAATCCTAAATTGGGTGCACGGTCCACAGGTTTTTTGTGGCAAAATCCTTGACCCCAATTGAATACACCTCATAAACTATGATACAACTGAAGTATTCCATGCAAACTTGGAATTATTGCTGGGAAAGCCTGCCTAAACTGTGTCACAAGTTTTGGACAAAAATGCTAAATTATCTTTGTAAAAGATTTTTTTTTTTTTACATTATTTAAATGGTTAAATGCTACAAGCTGTCTCTTCACTGAGTGTTATTGAGCATGAAGCATCAGCCACAATAACATCACATGTCTGAGTCACCAGACATAAAGGTCAGGCTGATTAAATTGCAGGTGTATGTTGTTTACT
Organism: Pseudophryne corroboree; assembly: GCF_028390025.1. Lineage (NCBI taxonomy): Eukaryota > Metazoa > Chordata > Amphibia > Anura > Myobatrachidae > Pseudophryne > Pseudophryne corroboree. The sequence continues at coordinate 837,078,576 of NC_086445.1, forward strand.
TGGCTCTATAAAAGGGTCTGCATATGTCCAAGCCTGTTAAGTTGTTATTGGAACATCACAGTACTATGCGGCTGTACAGCCCAGGAGAGAATGATAACTTATCATATTGACTGCTGTTTATCTTCTATCACTGTATCCCGTTATCTTCAATAAAACCTACTCTGGTTTGGAGTCAAAATTTGGACTAACCTCCTTGCTCACATCTGCTATGCACCTACCAACTTGTAGGCATCTGCCAATATTTTTCTGGGAGACATTTATCTGTGTAGGACTTTCTGTTTCTTTCAGACGGAAAGTATGTGCAGAACAGTATGGATCTGAAATCCTAGATGAAATAACAGTAGACAGCCTTAAAAGTGGATATAATGACGCTGAAAACGCCACTCATCAGAAATGCATTCAATAAAATTAACTGCTGAATCATTAACTGCTGAAACAAAACATGTTTTTTACTTCACTAAATACAATGTACTTATGGTGTGAGCTGATGTTAACAATGAGCAAATGATATAGAGAATGGTATACCTCTCTGCCACGATTCCACCCTGCCCTCAGCTACCGCACTCTAAAATGGCTGAGTCATGACGGTTGCGCACTTCGGTCACTCATGATAAATACACAATTTGACTGCCAACATGAAAGATCTTAAAGGAGTCTTTATGTTTTCCACACATCTCTGCAGATGTTACATTTGCCCCACCTGCAGTAAAGTATGGTTTTGCCCTTTTAGTATGCTTTTTTGGTGTGCTAACAAACCTGCATAACCCCCTTAGTTACACATATCTATGTAGCATTGAGCTTCACATACGCAAATTCAATAAGAACACATAGAATACACCAGATTAAATGGATTTTAATCAGAATTTTTTTTCCAATGCTTAATTAATAAAAACACTTAATACGAATGACATACAGGTTATGATTCGTAAATAATTTCAGAAATAAAAATAGGAATAAGTTCAGAAATCAAGGAGGCCTATGTATAAGGCCTAGTTTTCTGCCGTGGAAGAGATCACAGCCAGGAATAGATTCAAGCACCCCTCGGTCATAGTTGACTTCTCTTCAGGTAGTGGACATGTTGTGCTGTGCACATTTTATTCTCATCCCCATGGCAGCTTACTCCAAAGCCCCCACCATTTTGGGGTTTAACTCTTTCAATACCATCATTAATTGATTGCAGCCTGGGTGTAAAGTCTCTTTGTTCCTCTAACACGGAGTTTTTCTGCCAAACAAGCAGGGTAACTTAATTATCTGTTTCATTCTGTTTAAAGGCTGAGGCCTATGACATGTCAATATTCTAAGCAGTTTTATAGACTTTGTACCCTATTCAACATGGATCGCAAAATTGAGAAAACTCAATAAGGCCAATTATCGAATGACTGCGCATGCACAACCGCAATTTTCAATTCTTTCTGTGAACGCAATGTGCTTTAATGCAATCGCATTATGATTGACAGGAAGCCAGCATTTAGGGAAGGAGACATGTCATTTTGTAGGTGTGTTCGTCAAAACGCAGGTGTGCCAAGGTGCTTTTCGGGTGGGTCTCTGATGTCAGTGATGACCACTTCTAGTCTCTTGCGTTAGCAGAATTGTGAATGACTTGCCTGACGCAGATGGAAAAACTCTTTGATTTTCCGGTATTTGCAAATGGTTATGCATTCGCGCAATTTCGGCAAAGGCCATTTTTTCTTCTGGGCAGTAGTTATTTGATCTCGGCAACTGCTTTTTAGCAGTTTAGTGTTCCGTCCTGAATGAGCACCTTTGTCAGGAAAGAGACCAAATGCCCTTCTTAAGAAATTTATCTTACCTTCCTTCAAAAGAATTCAACACCTCCATGGATGTAATGTCTTGTGAATGGGGATGGTCAGGAAGACGGAGACCTCTACACATGACCTCCGGCTATGTATAGTAAACATTCACCTTCACAACCAGGCCAAATATCTTGCAGCTTTTTTTCAATCACTTGATCTGTTAATTACAGAATTGCAATTTCACCTATAGATTAAAAGTAACATTCTTCATACATAATATACATTGATAGGTCATACAAAAAAAAATCATTTTATGATCCCTGTATCACACTCCCATATCAGAAGTGCTATACATTGAGGGTCGCATAATACAAATAAATTCAATATAATGAGGTAGTGTATTAAGGATGGTCCTGTGTAAATGAGCTTACAGTCTAGATGTGGTACATATGAAAGCAGAATAACACAAACACACACACGCACACGCACACGCACACACAAACAAGTATAGAAAGAGAGAGAGATTTGTGAGTTATACTTTACAACAATGAAGAGATAATATTTGATATACTGATAGGAAAGTAAGGGTTTTGTCTTGTAGCAGTGGCACTTTATTGATATTGGTTATGATCTTTTCGTTTGTTGCTTTGATGACTTGCTTTACTGCAGTTGTTTTTACATGAGAACAACTTTGGTGATTCTGCAAGACCAAGAGAAACATCTTGTATAGTTTTTCAGTTTCTTCATTAAAATCTAGTTATAGTAATGGTTTAATTAATCCTCAGCTGTTTCTGGCTGCTTCGATGTATTTTGGGCCCGATTTTCATCTCAGTGCTCATGTATGGGTCCTGTTCTGCGGATACGCGGGCCGGCCAATGTGATCCAATTGCATTGATGCGAACGCCTCTGCCTGATTGACAGGCATATGGTTCGCGGAGTGGTCGGGGGCACGATGCGGTTTTGCAGATGTAATGATGTGATGGTAAAAATGGGGGCGGGTTCGGGTCGGTCACATGATATCACGCGCGGCCGATGCAACACGGACAATGGTGGTGACCCGACTGCCTTCGCAGCCAAGTTGCAGAGACAGGGGGGCTTCCCTTAATCAGGGATGCGATCGCAGTTAAATTGCAATCACATCGCTGAACAAGGCCCTTTATTTGCATTTCTTTTTTTTTAGTGAAGCACATAAAACGGTTTCTGCCACATCATTGTACTACACTTAGCTAAAATGTAATCGTTTTGTAATCAAGTTCATTATTTTTCATTTCTTTTCAGTTACTGGTAAATACTATATTGCCTTGTATACTATGTATAAAAATTGAAAGTAATTCTGATTACTCCTGCAGATTTATATGCTAAATAAGAAAATAACTTCACAACATGGTCAGGTTCATATATAAAAATGCTGGGTTTCCCAGGTTTAATTATTGCACTGATCACTGCAAGAGGAGACCTCAGTTACTCTGAAAGCTGAGTGACTGTTGGGATGCGCTTGTCAGGTGGTGCTTCAGTGCATACAGATCATTACAGAACAGCTCAACCTGCTAATGTTTCACAGCAAAAGTGTCTAAGGGGATGTCAGCATAGAAATTTATAGTTTGCAGGGGGGCGCCGAACACCCTAGCACCGGCCCTGGTCCATTACATGTGATTAGTAAGTGAATCCATTAAACTGCACAATGTTTTTTTTTACACTTGTTTTAAAAATCTCTTACATGCTACTCAAATTAATTTATTCATGATGGGCCTGATTAATGTTTGTAAGTAAAGAAAATAAAGCAAGTAACTATGTGTCTGGAACAAACTGTTGCAAGGGGAGCAAATACATTTATATTTCTTCTGTGCAGGGTAAATACTAGCTGGCTGCTCTTGCATGTAACCCACAAATGTTAGTTTTATTTTTATACTGCAACTCAGATTTCAGTTTGAACACACCCCACCCTAATCTAAAGGTGCATACACACTGGGCGTTTTTGCCCAGCCTGTATGCACAGCGATTATCGTGTACAGTACATCGCTGGCAGGAAAATAGCTCAGTGCATACACACTGAGCTATTTTCCTGTGCCCAGCGATATTTACAGGGGGTGGGGGTGCAGCACTTTCTACAGTAGGAGACTGTGGAAAGTGCTTCACTCGGCTATTCAAACAACCCACTTATCGCCTGGCCATACACACTGGCCGGGTTTGAGCTCAAAGTAGCTCAAAATGCCAAAAGTGAGCTACTTTGAGCTCAAAATCACCAAGTGTGTATGGTCCTTAACTCTCTCTGCATATGTTACATCTGCCCACCTGCATTGCAACATGGTTTTGCCCAGTTGCTTGCATTTTTGCTTTAAATACAATAATGAATTGGCCCAATACACACTGACATGACTATTAATGATCACTAATACTGTATGAGCATTTTCAGTGACGTAAATTTGTACTATAAAATGTATATAAATCTAAATTTTTTCCAATGGGATGAGACAGTTGTTCATTGGGGGCCTGATTTAGAGATGAACACTAATGCATTTACAGATGTGATTTTGCTTACTGTGCAATTGCAAAAATATGCTAATGACTCAGACACTGTCTTCTGATTAGAGATGCCCACTGCGGGCCTCTCACATCCCCTACTAACGTACAAAAGCATCAGACGCAGAACAGACGACCACTGAACTTTTGAGTAAGTCTATGCTGTCTCAGACAGAGTGGCACTCCTAAGATGCTGAGGCAGGGCAGCCATCAGGGGGGGACTGCGGGTACTGGAGTCCCGGGCCCTTATAGAGAAGGGGGCCCACCCTTGGCTCCTACCGCCAATACCTCGAGAGCTGCCCAGACAGTGCAACAACAGTGGGCTGATGCGCAGGGGGTATTTAAAACAAGCCTTCCCTGTGCATCAGCTCTGTGAATCGTTCTTGCAGGTCCGCAATGCTCCACCTATATGTAACATCATGATGTTTACATCACATAGCGGTGGAGCAGTGTGGCAGGAGCTTTTTTTATTTATTTATTGGGGCCTGTCTATTTTGTCAGTCCAGGGCCCAACAATTTCTGATGGCAGCCCTATGCTGAGGGCTCTCTAGCTGAGAGCGAATTCCTAGTGTCTGATTTTGGTAGTGGCAAATAATCACTCCACTGCATACAACACTGACATTGCATACATATCTGAATAAGGCACAGATCTGGAATTAAATTACTCTAGTAAGCACACAGCCCATTTTATTTTATCTAAACAATTACTTAGAATGTCTAACTTTGCATAGAATATGCACTTCAGGGAAACATTAATTGTTTTTGAGAGGATGCTGAGTGCTGACATAAGTATATAAATGTCTAGTTAATAGTTATTTCTTTTAACACTGCTTTTTTTTTTTTTATTATGCTTTTATCCTTCATTTCCACCAAGATGTTTGGCATAGTGTTTGTTAGATGCCATTTTTCAAGTTACAAATTGCCCACCAAACTGAATCTAATCTATTGTTAGGCTTACATTACACAACATTTTGTGTAGAAATACTGTATATTAGCACTTTATATTACTAAGGTTATTTTAACCAGAGACACTGTGTGGAACAATGTATAGTACAAGTGCACCAAATGGCAAGCAATTTAAAATTCATTATTTAGATGTCAGTGAATTTTTTTTTTTAAACAGTTGATAACTTTTTCTGATTGGCTCCCTCTTGGTGTACATTTCGATAAGAAGCCCATAGGTTTCTAATAGGCAACACCATTTATAGATGGCCTTGTCTACCTGGTCCAAACTCCAGAATGTAACACATTCCAGCGCATGGAATGAGAAAAAACGGCCAAATCCCACATTGACCACATTTTTACCTCTGATGCATCCCGTCCCGTATGTATGTTACAGTAGATATGGGGGGTCATTCCGAGTTGTTCGCTCGGTAAAAATCTTCGCATCGCAGCGATTTTCCGCTTAATGCGCATGCGCAATGTCCGCACTGCGACTGCGCAAAGTAAATTTGCTATGCAGTTAGGAATTTTACTCACGGCTTTTTCATCGTTCTGGCGATCGTAATGTGATTGACAGGAAATGGGTGTTACTGGGCGGAAACAGGCCGTTTTATGGGCGTGTGGGAAAAAACGCTACCGTTTCCGGAAAAAACGCGGGAGTGGCCGGAGAAACGGAGGAGTGTCTGGGCGAACGCTGGGTGTGTTTGTGACGTCAAACCAGGAACGACAAGCACTGAAATGATCGCAGATGCCGAGTAAGTCTGGAGCTACTCAGAAACTGCTACGAGGTGTGTAATCGCAATATTGCGATTACATCGTTCGCTATTTTAAGATGCTAAGATTCACTCCCAGTAGGCGGCGGCTTAGCATGAGCAAATCTGCTAAAATCCGCTTGCGAGCGAACAACTCGGAATGACCCCCACAATCCACTATGGGGGAAATTCAGTTAGGCACAGGGTTTACCCAGCAGCTAATTCAGTATGCTGCCTGATTCAATTTGCTGTGGGAACTGAGCCTGCAAAGCACCAGAGGCAGAACTTTTCCTCAGAGCCTCGGGAGCTGCATTTTAATACGTGAAGAACACCATAGATTCCCTTGATTTCAACCCTTAGTTGTTAGGGACTTATACGACTATGAGGTTACCATGAAGGATTGGGTAAGCTGGTAATTTTGGCCAAGGTTTTTGCGAAAACCTCATATTGCAAAATGTATTGCAAAATTAATTACTATTACAATTAGTAATGTTTGAATAGTGCATATGCATTCGTTCTCTTTGTGTGTGGCACTATGGGTCTCAGCAAGGAAGCACCTCTCATTACTTGCAGTTTGGGTGTGCAGTCTAGAGCCGATATATTCTATATTGTGTATTTATATGTACACTTGAAGGTTTGAGACCCATTCAGCCTAGATTAGCACCCCTCCACCATCTGTCACTGATTGTGAGCAGTGAGGCAGCGGATGAGGTGAGGAAGAGGAGGAGAAGGAAGTGGAACCAGCTGCACCTGGCCAGACAGGACAGGGTATAATGTTCAATTCACATATGAGAAGACATGTGCACTTGTCCGTGCCATGGTGCAGGTGTAACCATGCCTCCTTGGTGCCCAGGCATACAGGACACCAGCGTCCTGAAAGAAGGTGTTGTGGAAGACGGTCTGAGATGCTGTAAACATGGTGAGCTCCTGCTGGTGGGACCTCAAGTATGTGATGAAGTTCCTTGGGGACGTAGAGAGTGTCCTCAAATCAAAGATGGCAGTGAAGTGCCTCAAGGGATGCAGGACTTGGGTGTGGCCATTCAGTACTGATACACTACACAAGCTTTGAGGAGGAATCTAAGCAGATAATCCCCCCTGAAGTTCTTTTTGGGACCCATATAGTGGACACAGACCATCCAGCATCCCCAAGGCATCCTGGTGAGTAAACAAACAAATGTCCTCCTTTTAACTGTACCAGCCAAAATCAGCTTCAAGTGTTCCTTTTTAACCTCTTTAGGGGCAAAATTGTATGTTAGACATACTGTATATAATTATTTTTTAAACATTTAATTTTTAACTATGTTGCTTATAAGTATATTTGCTTTACACCAGCGCCTCAGGTCCCGCCTACACAAGTTATGCTGGTGACGTATTCTTCAGGGAAGAAGGAGGAGGACACCCTGATCCTCACTCCTGTGGACCCATCCCACCAACACAGCAGCCGCAACCATTACTGCCTATTCCAGAGCATTGCCCGAGAGCAAACAGAGCAGAGCAAGTGTGGAGGAGCTGGCATCCTCCCTCAACAACTTCAGGGAGAAACAATTCACATTTATGGGCAGCGAAACCCAGCAACTGGACTCCATCGGGCTGCAGTTGCAGGAACTGAATCAGACAACAGCAGTGGTACAAGGGATCTGTTCCCGGATGGTGACCAAAATGCACCTGTGCATGACAGAGCTCCCACAGGCGGTACATAAGCAAATGCAGGCCATCCAGGAGCAATTCCACACATTTAGTGCCCTGCAAAGGGAGACAGTGGCACAAAAAGCTCTTAGGGAAGCGCCATCTACCTAGATGGCCGGCTGCTAAGCCACCAGCCCACAAACTGTGTCACCAGTGACTCCCCCGACGCATAGTGCCCATACTTGGGTGGGTGGGGGGGCACCTCTATTTTTTTTTACAGTTTTTGGTAATGTTTCAGGTGCGAGTTTAAAACTCGGACACTATTACATTGGGTTGTATGTACGTAATGGAAAGACATCTTGATCTTGATGCGAGTTTGAATAGTGCAAGTTGCAGGAGTGTGGAAAACAAGCTAGTTTTTATGTTCTTGGACCATATTATTTATTATTTATTTATTAACAGTTTTTTATATAGCGCAGCATATTCCATTGGGATTTACAATTGGAAACAACAATGATAAAACAAAACTGGGTAACAAGAAACAGTCATAGAGGTAGGAAGGCCCTGCTCACAAGCTTGCAATCTATAGGAGAATATTACATTGGCCTATTTCTAAACTCGCACATTTTCAAAACTGTGACCCTATTACCTTTGAACACAAAAATAATTTAAAGCACTGCTGGCTCAGAATAAAAATAATTAAATAAAAAACAATATTAATACAATAAAAACATTTAATTTTTAAGTGCTAAATACACACGGCCGGTGCTTGGCTTTATCACAATCACATGAATAAAACAAGATAAAATAATTACAATAAGCATACAAGTTTCAATACTTGATATTAATCGTGCCTCTATCTCCTTCCATATGACTCATAAGGCAACAATTGTTATTAATATTGTAGCAATGTCCAAAGAAATTTTTATAGCTGAATATAGCAAGAAAAATGTATCTAATGGTGGAAAGTCTCTCCGTGGCTTGAAAATGAGACAATTAATCTCTGTCTCTGTTGTTTCCTTGTACTAAATGGTCAGCTCGTGACTTGCTGATTTATATTGGTGCTAAAAAAGCTTATGGATCGATCCACTTGAAACTGAACCTTGAATTAAGGATAGTCCCCAGGTAAGAGCTCCAAGATACACATGGACAATTAGCGGCACACTCCCATATTTCTCACCCGCTCCAGCCGAGCGGTCTTTAATGCAGAGTATCCTCCGTCCACTAGGCAGCAGCTCCCTCCAGCAGACTTGAAAGCATAAACCACAACAGTACCAGACGTGCACGTCTTTACGCGTTTCTCCACCTAGAATCGTCAGCGGCTTCCTCAGAAGGCCTTATATCTGTACTCCATTCCATCCACAGATGTATTTAAAGTACCATACCAATGTAATATTAACACAAAAGTAAAATATTTTGGATTTAGAAACTTAGCATTATTCTTTTGTAAATTATAAATAATCATAACACATATTCAGCAAATATGGGCAGATGATACTTCATAGTGTGTTCACTGAGAAAAAAAATATCCACAGGCCACTAGGTTTTTTATATGATGTCAGCTGCTCGTTAAGGTCCTTCTGCCCATCTCTAGACATTGCAGTCACAGCACACAGCAGCAAACACAGCTTGTTGACACACGCTAAAGAAACACAATAATGAAGGATTCCTCACGCCAAATACTCTTTTTGAAGCAAGCATTAGAGGGGGATACGAGCCAGAATCACCACATGTCCCTTGTCTCATTTTGCATTTCAAAACATTTTCTTTGATCCTTTTAAGCTTCTCTTAAATGCTTAAATATTTCTTTGCCATTTCATTTGTTTCTTGCATTTCTTCCTCACCTGAAAATAAGGATTATTTTATTCAACAAATTTTCTGACAAAACAGAAAACAAAATATGTAACTTGTAAGGATTGGGTTCTTATACTGATGCTTCCTCTGCCTGAGGGAATAACAGAGAATACATTTCCTAAGCCTTATTCCCTCGTTCTGCAACAACAATTACCGTCCTTCTCTAAGCTGCTTTTTGGAATATTTTATTCACTATTGAAATAGCCCAGGGTCCGGCTACCTTTGATCATTTTCTGGAGTATACAGGACGTGCTTTAGAAGCTGTTTTGCATACTCATTCCTAAATTGCCTCTTTAGTGGGCACGAATGAATAAAATTATCATCACATTTTGTTTTGTGTTTACAGCGAACAGTAAGTTGTATGTGTTTGTACGTATGTATGTATAAATATATATTGTTTGTTATGTACTTAAACATGTATACATAATTAAAAATATAAAAAAAGTCATAGCTAGTGGCTTTTTTATGATTATTATTATTATTATTATTATTATTATTATTATTATACGAATTTGGCAATCATCAAATGAGGGCTTATAACCAATCAATGAAAAGAACAAAATTAGGCAAGTAAGGTGGCCATTACTGTTTTGCCTAGTGGTGCCATGACCCCTAAATCTGCTCCTGCCTACAGGCTACAACATAACATGTCTTGTTGTTATAACAGTAATTTAGTAGCCTTGTTTAATCTGCACATGTGTCATTGGGCCTTATTCATATCTGGTTGGAGGTGCATCCCATGTCGCAAAGCACTGATTATCGGTATTTGTGCATATGCATGTACAGTATGGTTCTCTAATGTAGGACACAGTGCAGCATCAGACTACCAGTGATTGACATTTGGGGGTGTGGAGGGGGCGACGATAGCCTCTATTCCCAAAAAGAAGGCATGTTGCTGCTGTTATGGACGCAGGACAAGGGCCCTCATTCCGATTTGATCGCTAGCTGCCGTTGTTCGCTGAGCAGCGATCATGTAAAAAAATGGCAAAACTACACATGCGTAGGCACCGCAATGCGCACGCGCGTCGTATAGGTACAAAGAGCATTGTTGTTTTGCACTGCTTCTAGCGACGATTCCATTCGCACAGCCGATCGCAAGGAGATTGACAGGAAGAGGGTGTTTGTGGGTGTCAACTGACCGTTTTCTGGGAGTGTTTGGAAAAACGTAGGCGTGTTCAGGCATTTGCAGGGCGGGTATCTGACGTCAATTCCGGGACCTTCGTCGCAGCAATCATTGCACAGAATAAGTAACTACAGGGCTGGTCTTGTTTTGTACAAAATGTTTTTGTACAGCTCAGCTGCACAGGCGTTTGCACTCTTGCAAAGTGAAAATACACCCCCCCCCCGCCGTGGGCGGCGACTATGCGCTTGAACGGCTGCTAAACGTACCTAGCAAGCAATCAACTTGGAATGAGGGCCAAGGCCAGGATCTCTGTTTGAGGATTGAGATTTCCTGGCCTCTTTGTTGCATTTGTGGCAACCGGCTTGCATCAACCCATGGGTCACACAGCTGACCGATGGTGTTGCAGATGATCCAATGCTTTGTCCTAGGACTCCTCTTGGATCACTAATGCAAGTAGGAGGTGTGACGCCTCTTGCTGCATTACCATATTAGTGCTAAGCAGCAGCAATAGCAACTCCATCCACATCTGAATCAGCCCCATTATTTGAACAACACAGAATTTAGGCATGGGCTATGTATTATGGTGATCAATGATGCTCTGTGTATTATATGGTTGTCACTGATGCTCTCTGTAATGTATTTCAGTCACTGATGCACTTTGTATTATACAGTGCCGAAACTAGACATTTTAGCGCTGTGTGCAAGAAACAGTATCAGCTGTTACAAAGCAGGGTGAGTGAAAAAATATATGGGGGCATGGCTTCATGGGGAAGGGGCGTGGCCACATAGCTCCCTTTTACACTTTACGTCAGGCAGAGCTCCTTTTTACACATTACGGCAGCAGAGTCCCCTTTTTACACATTACAGCAACACAGACCCCCTTTTTTTACACATTACAGCAGCAGAGTCCCCTTTTTTACACATTACGACAGCACAATCCCCCTTTTTTACATATTACGGCAGGCAGTCCCCCTTTTTTACACATTACGGCAGGAAGTCCCCTTTTTTTACACATTACAGCAGACAGAGACCCCCTTTTTTACACATTAACCAGCACAGTTCCCTTTTTACACATTACGACAACAAAGTCCTCCTTTTTTTTACACATACAGCAACAGAGCCCCCCCTTTTTACACATTATGGCAGCAGAGTCCCCTTTTTTACACATTACGGCAGGCAGTCCCCCTTTTTGCACATTACAGCAGGAAGTCCTCCTTTTCTACACATTACGGCAGGCAGTTCCCCTTTTTTTTTTTACAAATCAAGGCAGGGTCCCCCTTTTTTTACACATTATGCTAGGCAGTCCCCCTTTTTTATGCATTACGGCAGGCAGTCCCCCTTGTTTAAGCATTACTGCAGGCAGTCTACCTTTTTACACATTATGGGTGGGGAGGGAAGGGAAAGAAAGGAGAGAGAGAAAGAGAGAGTGATAGTGTGTGTGTGCTATACTCACTACTTGTGACGAGCCGGTATGATAGATGCGCCTCTCCTCTTCCGTCTTCCTGCCCTACGCTGCGCTCTTTGCAGCGCAGGGCATTGTGGATGGGCTGGGGGTGGGCTGGGAGAGACATCATCTCTCCCAGCACATGGGGGGATCGAAGGGGGAGCTGCAGCGCTGTCCGGCTACCTATGTGAGAGGTAGCCGAGCAATGCAACTGGGGGCCGGCTGGTGATGGCGGGGAGATGCGGCCAAGACACCACAGTGCGGCGGCCAGGCAGGTGTTGCTGGTGGTCCTGCACCTCCAGCGCATCTGCCCTGTGTGCCAGGCACCACTAGCACACACCTGGTTACAGCCCTGGTATTATATGGTGGTCACTGATACTGTCTGTATGGTATGGCAGCAGGGCCGGATCTTGCCCTTGTGGTGCCCCGGGCAAAAATAGGGGCGTGGCTTCATATGGGGGCGTGGTCAGTTACGCCCCCATTTGTGCCCCCTGTAGCGCAGCTGAAAAAAAAAAGTATACTTACAATCTCCGCTCCTGATTCCAGACCTCCTCCTCCGCCGGCGCCGCTCTTCTCCTGTCCTCGGATGGTTGTGTCTGTCCTCGGATCTATGGGAGAGACGTCATTACGTCTCTCCCATAGCACAGCATAGACACTAGAGGTCAATTATGACCCCTAGTGTCTGTGCCACTATGCTGTGCGGTGCGCGAGGACGTCATCGCGCAACGCACAGCAAAGGTCCTCTCCATGAAGAGAAACTAGACGCTTAGCGTCTAGTTTCCCTTCATGAAGAGGACCTTTGCTGTGCGGTGCACGATGACGTCATCGCGCACCGCACAGCACAGTCCTCTCCATGAAGGGAAACTAGACGCTTAGCGTCTGGTTCCCTTCAATGCGGGGGACCAGCGGCGGGCACAGCGGGGGCACTGCGGAGGGCACAGTGGCGGATCTTGCCATGGTGCGGCGCCCTCCGGAAGGCGGCGCCCCGGGCAAAAGTACTGCTTGCCCGTGGCAAGATCCGCTACTGTATGGCAGTCACTAATGCTTTCTCTATTGTATTATATGGTGGTCATTAGTGATCTCTATATTATATGGTGGTCACTAGTAATCTCTGTACTGTATGGCAATCACTGATTCTTTCTTTAATATAAGGCGGCCACTGTAATGTTCTTTGCATTATATGGTGGTCACTGCGACACTCTCTGCACTATATAGCGATCGCTGTGATGCTCTGCGGCAGGTGATTTAGTGCAGTATTGTTAACAATACTTACCTGTGAATCACAGAATAAAAGCAGCAGGGGCTGTGACCTTAATGTAATGGGACTAAAAATGGTTTTCAATGTTGATTACTATCTACTGGGGAAAAAGGGGGTGCTAAGATGAGTCTTTGCTCCGGGTGATAGAAATCCTAGCTTCACCACTGGCAGCAGGTAAATTATAAATACAGACTACAGGTATGTAATAATTCCAGTTTCTCATACGTCCTAGAGGATGCTGGGGACTCCAAAAGGACCGTGGGGTATAGACGGATCCGCAGGAGCTTGGGCACACTATAAAGACTTAAACTGGGTGTGAACTGGCTCCTCCCTCTATGCCCCTCCCACAGACCTCAGTTAGACTTTGTGCCCAGGAGTGATGGGTCGCACACTAGTGGAGCTCTACTGAGTTTCTCTGAAAGACTTTGTTAGGTTTGTTATTTTCAGGCAGACCTGCTGGCTACAGGCTCCCTGCAGCGTGGGAGTGAAGGGAGAGAAACAGGACCTACTTCTTCTTAGTTTAAAGGCTCTGCTTCTCGGCTACTGGACACCATTAGCTCCAGAGGGTTCGATCACTTGGTGCGCCTAGCTGATTGTTCCCGGAGCCGCACCGTCAATCCCCTCACAGAAGCCTGAAGAAAGAAGCCGGGTGAGTATTGGAAGAAAAGAAGACTTCAGTAACGGAGGTAACGGCAGCGGTAGCGCTGCGCTCCATGCTCCCACACACCGTCTCTGGCAGGGTGCAGGGCGCTGGGGGGGAGCGCCCTGGGGGCATGTTGCTGAGGGTCTAAAATGCTGGCGGGTGACATATTTAGGTGCCCGGGCACCGGGTATGTTCACCCCGCCAGTGTTCCGCAGGGGGGAGCAACAGCGGTAGCGCTGCGCTCCCTGCTCCCACACACACACAGTGTGCCGCAAGGTGCAGGGCGCTGGGGGGCAGCGCCCATGGCAGCATATGGGTATATAATGTGTAGATCACTGGCGGGGGGACATACTTCGAACATGCCCGAACATGCCCGAACACCGGGTATGCTCACCCCGCCAGTGTGCCGCGAAAGGGAGGGAACAGCAGCGGTAGCGCTGCGCTCCCTGCTCCCACACACACACCATCGGCCTGCAGGGTGCAGGGCGCTGGGGGGGGGGGCGCCCTGGGCAGTATATATATATGTAATATAATATGTATAATATGTAGATCACTGGCGGGGGGACATACTTTGGTGCCCGCCCCGCCAGTGCGCCGCGAACGGGAGGGAGCAGCAGCGGTAGCGCTGCACTCCCTGCTCCCGCACACAATCGGCCTGCAGGGTGCAGGGCGCTGGGGGGGAGCGCCCTGGGCAGCATTTATTGAATGATCCCGGGCGGGGGAACATACCCGGACACCGTGTGTCTTCGCCCCGCCAGGGTACCGCAGCGTGCGCGCTGCGCGCCATGGCTCCAACACACCAACGGATTCCGTGGGTGCGGGGCACAGGGGGGGCGCCCTGGGCTGCGTTTAGACATAAAGGCATATATACAGGGGGTTACTCCCTGTATATAAGTTCCCCAGCTCAATTTAGGTATATATATTTATTTAATTTGAGCGGGCTTAAGCGCGCCGGGAAGGGGCAGAGCTTAGCCCTTACAGAGGAGTCAGCGCCATTTTCTTCATATCCCCGCCAGGACTTGCTGGATAGTAAGATGGAGGGGGGGGCACAGTGTTTTTAAAGCTGTATGGGTGTCATATAGCATTATGTTTGATAATGGACGCATAATCACTCTTCTATTAAATAAATTCACTGTTTCCCTGTTTGTACCCACTATTGGTTAGTCGACATATGTCAGCAGGTGTGAGGGCTTTGTCACAAGCTGCTGTGGGGATAACTGTCGGCTTCGCCGGCGCATGGCGGTACTTGATTCGGGAAATTAAGTATTAGCAAATTGGTGTTTGAGTGCTTAAAACAGTAAACACGATAGGGGAGATACAGTTGTTTGGGGATGCCCTGTCGGCATCAACGGTATTTCCTGGGTAAAAAATTATCAGGCTGTTATTGCCTTGTACCTGTATATATATATATATATATATATATATTGTACCACCACATACAGTACTAACGTTTCGGATAGTTTAATCCTTCATCAGAGTACTCTGATGAAGGATTAAACTATCCGAAACGTTAGTACTGTATGTGGTGGTACAGTGTCAGTTTGTTGTTACAAGTCCAGAGAGTGCCGCCTCTATTGTTACCTACATTAATATCCGTTGAGGAGGGCACCGTGGCTGTTGCTGCTTGCTGTTTGAGTGCCGGGAACTTTGTATTGTATATATATATATATATTGGTATATGTGGGGGGAGTGTTATCAAAATTGTATTTGTATCCTTCCCTCAGACCCCTCGGGGTTCCGTGATTATTTTTTGCCCGCTTACTATTCCTTGCTGTCGACATTTACTAAGTTTCTGTCGACCAGAACGCTCCTGGTAGATCCACATCGGGGGCGTGTCAGTACATGGTCATACACATTCACAACACATTACTGTCACTAGGGACCTGACAGGTCTGGACAATCCACTTGCGTATAGGTTATATCTATATATGTATATATGTAGATATAGGTTTATATATGCATGGTTAGGATATATGTGTTTTATTGTGTATTACATGATGTATATCCATGAATGCTGAAATAATGGTATTCTTATCATGTGCTGGTCGCTCTGTTGATTAAGCTCTAGATTGGCCATGACGAGTTGGTTTCGATCCTCTCAAGGAGTCCGAATATTATTCTCTTCACAACGCAGAGAGAAAATTATGACAGTCAACTCCTGGTCGATGCAGAGCCCGGTCGCAAAGGATCATACACAGGCAGCAAAGTGAAATTTTATTTCTATACTTTGACCTTGTTTGCGCTGTATGTACTTGAGGGAGTGTTGTATTCGGGTAGGCATCCGATAGAATTACCCTACCCAGTGTGGGTAGGCTTGCCTATGTTTATTCTAACTTATAACATTACAGCAGGCTGCCAGGTGACAGCAGGAGGTGTGACCGGAAAAATGAGGAGGATGTCTCCGGGAGATGTTGGAGGGAGGTATACAGCTATTTGGTGTGGTCTCTGTTCAGTCAATCTCGGCGAATTCCACTGGTAAGTCTAACTTCGTGAGTTAGCCTCTTTCACAACGGTTGGTGTCGCATTCTCTTGTGGGATGCAATCGTTTTAACCGGTTCGATACCGTTCTTTTTTCCTTTTCTGTGCAGACAGTGGAAGGTGAAAAGGTAAGAGTTCTGCAGCCTTGTTAGGTTCGCAGTAGTGGATGTCGTTTTCTGTGAGTCTTTCGGGCTGATCCCCACTCCGGTGGGCACTCGTCTACTATGTTTCAGTTGGTCCAGGAATAGACTAGAACCTGTGGGTTATTTATAGAATCCAAAGGGGAACATTCTGAGTACTGGTTGTTTCCCCTTACTGTTTTTCTAATAGTTCTAGCCATTCCACTCTGGAAGGAAAGATAGTACGCGACACCATACAGAGGTGCGTCAGGATCAGGACATTGTCTGGTGGTCCCTGTATAAAGGTGCAAATCGTTGGTTCTCTCTGACTGTTCTTCGACACAGGGATTGACTGTTGTTTCCAACGACACTGATGTTGGAGGTGGGTTTCAGAGTAGATAATGACCGGTTAAAGTTCGGTGTTATTCCATGTGAAAAGATGTCTGAAGATCCAGAGTTGGATCGGTTTTACTGGGACACTTCATCAAGGTGTTCCTTTACTTAACCGGTTGGCTGCGGCCGGAGTGGCCTGTTTTGGTGAGAGGCTCTAATGCTAGAGTGGTTTTCAAGAGGCCAGTTGGAAATGTGGTCCGGGTCTCACCTGCACATGCACCTGAATATAATCCTAACGGCCAGTACATCGCTCCTGTGGTGTCTGCTCGGTTCTCTCCTTCTAGAGGGATGAAGGTTCGGGTTCCGGGTGTAGATCCTGGTGTCCGTGCGTACAGATCTCCGAGACGGAGGAGCAGTACTTGCAAGGGACGTGTTTCCAGGGGATGAGGTCGAGTTGGAAAGCTTGTCTGCTATAAACTTTCTTGGATTAAGAGTTAGTTTTGACAAACGTATTCTTCGTGTTCTGCCCGTGTTAGTTCTGCTAGACGACTTGTCAGCGGCGGCATACGTAAACCGCTATGGCGGAACAAGGAGCAAAGCGGCAATGGCAGAAGATGCACAGTTTTGCCGTTGGGTGGAGAGTCTGGTAAACGCTATATTAGCAGTCTTCGTTCTGGAGGTGAACGACGGAAAAATAGATTTCCTCTGCTGACGCGATCTCCATCCGGGAGAAATTCAGTCATCATCGAGAAGTTTTCACAGACGTGACAAGTCTTTGAGGATTGTCGCAATTGGATATGTTGGCGTCTCGCCTCAATGAGAGGCCTCAGGGATATTGTTCCAGGTCATGGGACGCTCAAGCTATAGCAGGGGACAACCTCGTGACACCGTGGGTGTTGTTTTAGTCGGTCTAGGTGGCCTCTCCGTTTTCATGGGATGAACAAAGGTTTAGGCGATCCTCTTGGATCCGGTCTAGCCAAGGAGGGTTGGCTATCCAGATTTTCATGATTTACTCAGAAGATTCCTGCCCTCTTTCTCTACGTGAGGATCTGTTACAACAATATCAGGGCGTGTTTCAAGGCTTACCGCGGCTGCGTCTGACGTCGTGGCGGTTGAATGCCATATCCTAAGCTGAAAGGGTGTTCCCAGTGAAGTCATTTCCTCAATTCTTCAGGCTAAGAAAGAAGTAACAGCTAAGCTTTACCACTGTAGTGGGCGTAACTATGTGTTTTGGTGTGTATCCAGGAAGGCCTCTATGGAAGTCTTTCAGCTAGGTCGTTCTTATCCATACTTTACAAACCGGGGTGGATGCAAGTTTAAAGTTGGGAGTGTGGCCTAATAATTTCTTTACAAAAATTTCTCTCTTGGAAAGTGGTCATGCTCTTGGCTTTGACATCCGCAAGGCGGGTGTCGGAAATGGTGGTTTTGTCTCACAAGAGCCTTGTTTGATCTTTCATGTCGATAGAGAGGAATTGAGAACTCAGTTAGTAGTTCTGCCGAGAGTGGTTTCTGGGTTTCGCAGAATTTGGCCTATTTTGATGCCGGTGGTTACTTAGGCATTAGCTGATTCAAATTCTCTCGATGTAGCCAGGGATTTGAATATTTAGGTCGCCAATTTGGCTCAGATTGGAGAAACAGGGGCTCTGTTTGTCTGATATGTTCCCAGTATAGTTTGGGTGACTGTGTTATGCAGTCGGTTACACGTGGTATCTGTGATGCTATTTGGCATGTTCGTTCTACGGCTGGATTGCCGTCACCGAAGTTGGTGGAGGCCCATTTTACTGGGAAGATGGGCTCTTCCTGGGTGGATGCCCGAGGAGTCTCGGCAGTTCAACTTTGCCGAGTGGATACTTGGTCGGGTTCAAACGCTTTTGCTATGCTCTACAAGTTTGATACCCTGGTTGAGGGGGACCTTTTGTTTGCTCAATCGGTGCTGCAGAGTCGTTCGCACTCTCCCGCCCATTCTGGAGCTTTGGTATTGACCCCATGGTCCTTTTGGAGTCCCCAGCATCCTCTAGGACGTATGAGAAAATATGATTTTAGTACCTACCGGTAAATCCTTTTCTCTTAGTCCGTAGAGGATGCTGGGCGCCCGTCCCAGTGCGTACTGTGTCTGCAGTTATTGTTTTGGTTACACTCTAGTGGTGTTTCTTCTCTGCCAGACTGTTTCTGACGATGTTCAGGCCATGGCATGAGGTGTCTTATTATTGGTTGTGTTGGCACACAGTTTGTGTTACATATTCTCTCAGCATGTGGCTGTGTCTTTTTCATGCCGTAGGCTGGTTTTCTATTGAATGCCACGTTCTGCGGTATGTTCGTGGGGTGAGCTGGTATGACACTCACCGTGTTTATAAATTCTTTCCTCGAAATGTCCATCTCTCCTGGGCACGGTTTCTAACTGATGTCTGGAGGAGGGGCATAGAGGGAGGAGCCAGTTCATACCCAGTTTAAGTCTTTATAGTGTGCCCAAGCTCCTGCGGATCCATCTAGTTCCCAGGATCCTCTACGGACTAAGAGAAAAGGATTTACCGGTAGGTACTAAAATCCTATTTTCTCATACGTCCTAGAGGATGCTGGGGACTCCATCTGTGTCACCCCTGTCTGTCTACCCCTACCCCTAGAATGTAAGCTCTCACGAGTAGGGCCCTCTTCCCTCACGTGCTCACCCTTTTCTTCTTTAATAATTCTCAACTGCCCAAATCACAGTTTTTGGGCCACCTGGAACTTATCTCTGTCATTTACTGGTGTAGTTATGCATAGTTACCCTGTACTTGTCCAAAATTGATTTCAACTGTAAGTCACTGTTTTGATTATGTGCATATGTACTCTGTAATTGGGCGCTGCGGAACCCTTGTGGCGCCATATAAATAAATGATAATAATAATAATAAAAAGGTACCAAAATCCTATTTTATAATGTATATATTGATTTTTTGCAAAATGTACAAGGAAGTGATTGAATTTGTTTGTATGCAAACCTGCACCTGAACCAGTCTAACGTTTACTTTCATTGTCTAATTGCACTGTACAGTAAGCTATTTGATGATTACTTGCTGTAGTTTTGGTGCAGATTATTTTAATAAAAAAGACTCAAAATGAACACATTTGAATAAAAACGTATTCATTCCAAACAGTGTTTATGGAACTGTTCAGGGTAGAGATGTGCGGTGGGCACTTTTTGTGTTTTGTATTTTGGTTTTGGTTCTAATTCCCAGCTCGTGTTTTGGTTTTGGATTGGTTTTGCCAAAACCGCCTTTTCGGGTTTTGGTTTTGGATCTGGATGATTTTTGATAAAAACATAAAAATGGCAAAAATCCCAGAATTTGGGGGTAATTTTGATCCTACGGTATTATTAACCTCAATAACATTCATTTCCACTCATTTCAGTCTATTCTGAACTAGTGATGAGCGGGTTCGGATTCTCGGAAACCGAACCCCCCCGAACTTCACCCTTTTTACACGGGTCCGAGCCATACTCGGATTCTCCCGTATGACTCGGTTAACCCGAGCGCGCCCGAACGTCATCATCCCACTGTCCGATTCTCACGAGATTCGGATTCTATATAAGCAGCCGCGCGTCGCCGCCATTTTCACTCGTGCATTGGAAATGTTAGGGAGAGGACGTGGCTGTCGTCCTCTCTGTTATTGTTGAACTTGATTGTGCTTTATTGCTTAATTGTGGGGAGGACTGGGGAGCAGCTGTATAATATAGGAGGAGTACAGTGCAGAGTTTTGCTGATCAGTGACCACCAGTTTTATCCGTTCTCTGCCTGAAAAAAAAGCTCCTTATCTGTGCTCAGTGTGCTGCATATATCTGTGCTCACACTGCTTAATTGTGGGGACTGGTGAGCAGCTGTATTATATAGCAGGAGTACAGTGCAGAGTTTTGCTGACAGTGACCACCAGTATACGTTGTCTGCCTGAAAAACACTCCATATCTGTGCTCAGTGTGCTGCTTTATTGTGGGGACTGGGGACCACCAGTATAATATTATATAGGAGGAGTACAGTGCAGAGTTTTGCTGACCAGTGACCACCAGTATATAATATATAGCATTACGGTACAGTAGGCCACTGCTGTACCTACCTCTGTGTCGTCAAGTATACTATCCATCTAGATTCTATACCTGTGTTGCATTTCAGTTGTGCAGTTTGCTGACACAGTGATCACCAGTATATATAGCAGTACGGTACGGAAGGCCACTGCTGTACCTACCTCTGTGTCGTCATTAAGTATACTATCCATCTACATTCTATACCTGTGGTGCATTTTAGTTTTGCAGTTTGCTGACACAGTGACCACCAGTATATATAGCAGTACGGTACGGAAGGCCACTGCTGTACCTAGCTCTGTGTCGTCATTAAGTATACTATCCATCTACATTCTATACCTGTGGTGCATTTTAGTTTTGCAGTTTGCTGACACAGTGACCACCAGTATATATAGCAGTACGGTACGGAAGGCCACTGCTGTACCTACCTCTGTGTCGTCATTAAGTATACTATCCATCTACATTCTATACCTGTGGTACATTTTAGTTTTGCAGTTTGCTGACACAGTGACCACCAGTATATATAGCAGTACGGTACGGAAGGCCACTGCTGTACCTACCTCTGTGTCGTCATTAAGTATACTATCCATCTACATTCTATACCTGTGGTGCATTTTAGTTTTGCAGTTTGCTGACACAGTGACCACCAGTATATATAGCAGTACGGTACGGAAGGCCACTGCTGTACCTACCTCTGTGTCATCATTAAGTATACTATCCATCTACATTCTATACCTGTGGTGCATTTTAGTTTTGCAGTTTGCTGACACAGTGACCATCAGTATACTATATATAGCAGTACGGTATGGAAGGCCACTGCTGTACCTACCTCTGTGTCGTCATTAAGTATACTATCCATCTACATTCTATACCTGTGGTGCATTTTAGTTTTGCAGTTTGCTGACACAGTGACCACCAGTATATATAGCAGTACGGTACGGAAGGCCACTGCTGTACCTACCTCTGTGTCGTCATTAAGTATACTATCTATCTACATTCTATACCTGTGGTGTATTTTAGTTTTGCAGTTTGCTGACACAGTGACCACCAGTATATATAGCAGTACGGTACGGAAGGCCACTGCTGTACCTACCTCTGTGTCGTCATTAAGTATACTATCCATCTACATTCTATACCTGTGGTGCATTTTAGTTTTGCAGTTTGCTGACACAGTGACCACCAGTATATATAGCAGTACAGTACGGAAGGCCACTGCTGTACCTACCTCTGTGTCGTCATTAAGTTTACTATCCATCTACATTCTATACCTGTGGTGCATTTTAGTTTTGCGCAGTATATATAGTAGTAGGCCATTGCTATTGATACTGGCATATAATTCCACACATTAAAAAATGGAGAAAAATGTGGAGGTTAAAATAGGGAAAGATCAAGATCCACTTCCACCTCGTGCTGAAGCTGCTGCCACTAGTCATGGCCGAGACGATGAAATTCCATCAACGTCGTCTGCCAAGGCCGATGCCCAATGTCATAGTAGAGAGCATGTAAAATCCAAAAAACAAAAGTTCAGTAAAATGACCCAAAAATCAAAATTGAGAGCGTCTGATGAGAAGCGTAAACTTGCCAATATGCCATTTACGACACGGAGTGCAAGGAACGGCTGAGGCCCTGGCCTATGTTCATGGCAAGTGGTTCAGATTCACATGAGGATGGAAGCACTCATCCTCTCGCTAGAAAAATGAAAAGACTTAAGCTGGCAAAAGCACAGCAAAGAACTGTGCGTTCTTCTAAATCACAAATCCCCAAGGAGAGTCCAATTGTGTCGGTTGCGATGTCTGACCTTCCCAACACTGGACGGGAAGAGCTTGTGCCTTCCACCATTTGCACGCCCCCTGCAAGTGATGGAAGGAGCACCCGCAGTCCAGTTCCTGATAGTCAAATTGAAGATGTCACTGTTGAAGTACACCAGGATGAGGATATGGGTGTTGCTGGCGCTGGGGAGGAAATTGACAAGGAGGATTCTGATGGTGAGATGGTTTGTTTAAGTCAGGCACCCGGGGAGACACCTGTTGTCCATGGGACGAATATGGCCATTGACATGCCTGGTCAAAATACAAAAAAAAATCAGCTCTTCGGTGTGGAATTATTTCAACACAAATGCGGACAACAGGTGTCAAGCCGTGTGTTGCCTTTGTCAAGCTGTAATAAGTAGGGGTAAGGATGTTAGCCACCTCGGAACATCCTCCCTTATACGTCACCTGCAGCGCATTCATCATAAGTCAGTGACAAGTTCAAAAACTTTGGATGACAGCGGAAGCAGTCCACTGACCACTAAATCCCTTCCTCTTGTAACCAAGCTCCTGCAAACCACACCACCAACTCCCTCTGACCAGTCCTCTCCTGCCTGGGATTCCTCCGATGCATCCTTGAGTGTAACGCCTACTGCTGCTGGCGCTGCTGTTGTTGCTGCTGCTGGGAGTCAATCGTCATCCCAGAGGGGAAGTCGGAAGACCACTTGTACTACTTCCAGTAAGCAATTGACTGTCCAACAGTCCTTTGCAAGGAAGATGAAATATCACAGCAGTCATCCTGCTGCAAAGCAGATAACTCAGGCCTTGGCAGCCTGGGCGGTGAGAAACGTGGTTCTGGTATCCACCGTTAATTCAGAGGCAACTAGAGACTTGATTGAGGGACTGTGTCCCCGGTACCAAATACCATCTAGTTTCCATTTCTCTAGGCAGGCGATACCGAAAATGTACACAGACCTCAGAAAAAGAGTCACCAGTGTCCTAAAAAATGCAAGTTGTACCCAATGTCCACTTAACCACGGACATGTGGACAAGTGGAGCAGGGCAGACTCAGGACTATATGACTGTGACAGTCCACTGGGTAGATGTATTGTCTCCCGCAGCAACAACAGCAGCGGCGGCACCAGTAGCAGCATCTCGCAAATGCCAACTCGTTCCTAGGCAGGCTACGCTTTGTATCACTGCTTTCCAGAAGAGGCACACAGCTGACAACCTCTTACGGAAACTGAGGAAGATCATCGCAGAATGGCTTACCCCAATTGGACTCCCCTGGGGATTTGTGACATCGGACAACGCCAGCAATATTGTGCGTGCATTACATCTGGGCAAATTCCAGCACGTCCCATGTTTTGCACATACATTGAATTTGGTGGTGCAGAATTATTTAAAAAATGAAAGGGGCGTGCAAGAGATGCTGTCAGTGGCCCGAATAATTGCGGGCCACTTTCGTCATTCAGCCACCGCGTACAGAAGACTGGAGCACCACTAAACAATCCTGAACCTGCCCTGCCATCATCTGAAGCAAGAGGTGGTAACGAGGTGGAATTCAACCCTCTATATGCTTCAGAGGATGGAGGAGCAGCAAAAGGCCATTCAAGCCTATACATCTGCCCACGATATAGGCAAAGGAGGGGGAATGCACCTGACTCAAGCGCAGTGGAGAATGATTTCAACGTTGTGCAAGGTTCTGCAACCCTTTGAACTTGCCACACGTGAAGTCAGTTCAGACACTGCCAGCCTGAGTCAGGTCATTCCCCTCATCAGGCTTTTGCAGAAGAAGCTGGAGACATTGAAGGAGGAGATAAAACAGAGCGATTCCGCTAGGCATGTGGGACTTGTGGATGGAGCCCTTAATTCGCTTAACCAGGATTCACGGGTGGTCAATCTGTTGAAATCAGAGCACTACATTTTGGCCACCGTGCTCGATCCTAGATTTAAAACCTACGTTGTATCTCTCTTTCCGGCAGACACAAGTCTGCAGAGGTTCAAAGACCTGCTGGTGAGAAAATTGTCAAGTCAAGCGGAACGTGACCCATCAACAACTCCTCCTTCACATTCTCCCGCAACTGGGGGTGCGAGGAAAAGGCTAAGAATTCCGAGCCCACCCGCTGGCGGTGATGCAGGGCAGTCTGGAGCGAGTGCTGACATCTGATCCGGACTGAAGGACCTGCCAACGATTACTGACATGTCGTCTACTGTCACTGCATATGATTCTCTCACCATTGAAAGATTGGTGGAGGATTATATGAGTGACCACATCCAAGTAGGCACGTCAGACAGTCCGTACGTATACTGGCAGGAAAAAGAGGCAATTTGGAGGCCCTTGCACAAACTGGCTTTATTCTACCTAAGTTGCCTTCCCTCCAGTGTGTACTCCGAAAGAGTGTTTAGTGCAGCCGCTCACCTTGTCAGCAATTGGCGTACGAGGTTACTTCCAGAAAATGTGGAGAAGATGATGTTCATCAAAATGAATTATAATCAATTCCTCCGTGGAGACATTCACCAGCAATTGCCTCCAGAGAGTACACAGGGATCTGAGATGGTGGATTCCAGTGAGGACGAATTAATAATCTGTGAGGAGGGGGATGTACACAGTGGAAGGGGTGAGGAATCGGAGGATGATGATGAGGAGGACATCTTGCCTCTGTAGAGCCAGTTTGTGCAAGGAGAGATTGATTGCTTCTTTTTTGGTGGGGGCCCAAACCAACCAGTCATTTCAGTCACAGTCGTGTGGCAGACCCTGTCGCTGAAATGATGGGTTCGTTAAAGTGTGCATGTCCTGTTTATACAACATAAGGGTGGGTGGGAGGGCCCAAGGACAATTCCATCTTGCACCTCTTTTTTCTTTCATTTTTCTTTGCATCATGTGCTGTTTGGGGACAATTTTTTTGAAGTGCCATCCTGCCTGACACTGCAGTGCCACTCCTAGATGGGCCAGGTGTTTGTGTCGGCCACTTGTGTCGCTTAGCTTAGCCATCCAGCGACCTCGGTGCAAATTTTAGGACTAAAAATAATATTGTGAGGTGTTCAGAATAGACTGGAATTGAGTGGGAATTATGGTAATTGAGGTTAATAATACTATGGGATCAAAATGACCCCCACATTCTATGATTTAAGCTGTTTTTTAGTTTTTTTTGAAAAAAACACCCGAATCCGACAAAAATTTTTCGGTGAGGTTTTGCCAAAACGCGTCCGAATCCAAAACACGGCCGCGGAACCGAATCCAAAACCAAAACACAAAACCCGAAAAATGTCCGGTGCACATCACTATTCTGAACACCTAACAATATTGTTTTTAGGCCAAAAGGTCGCACCAAGGTGGCTGTATGACTAAGCTAAGTGACACAAGTGTGCAGCACAAACACCTGGCCCATCTAGGAGTGGCACTGCAGTGGCAGACAGAATGGCAGATTTAAAAACTAGGCCCCAAACAGCACATCATGCAAAGAAGAAAAAGAAATGCAATGAGGTTGCTCAGGGGCGGAACCAGAAAAAAATTACAGGGGGGGCACCATAAGTGGTTGTGCTATCAAGGAGGGGTGGAGTTAGAAGTGGAGTGGGCGTGACCAAGTTTCAGTGGGTGTGAGAAGCAATACGTGGAGAAGTGATCTATAAGCTTAAAATAACCAAAGCAACAAAAAAATAAAATAAAATAAAAACAAATCAGAATCTCTGAACCAACATATTCCTATAAATGATTTTGTCATCTGAGGCGCACAACAAATTACAGAAAATTAAACTAGCAACACACTTTTGACAAATACACAATTCTCAATACATGGCCTGGTCAACAAGATACCCAGCAGCATGTCCACGGATTGTCAACCAAACCCACTGAACAATGAACAGACATGGCAGCCATCATGGGTGCATTACATAGACTACAGTGGGTTTGATAAGCAATACGTGGAGAAGTATACATACTAGTTCCTCCTTCCCACAAATCCATACAGCAGCGAGAAAAAAAGAAAGAAAAACATAAAACATACATGAACAGGTACATGAAATAAACATGGCGAAATCTCATTATGCCCTACCTGATTTTGGTGTCTTGTCAACTTGCTGCAGCTTTTCTTCTATGTAACATCAGTGCTTGCCTAAACGCAGGAAGCTGGCGGATATGTAAGAGCAGGAAACTGGCAGATGTGTCTGGAAAAGAAATAACAAATTAACATCTACTGTGGAAAAAATAAAGGAAAAACATACAAGAAAATGTACACCAGTGGCGTGCGGTGAGGTCAGTGGCTGATGAAGCACTATAGCCATAATGTCCGCCGAATCCTGGCGATGATCCTACCCCTACCGCGGCCGAGCCAATGCCCGCTACTGCCCCTGAGTCGCTGCCCGCTGCCACCGCCTTACAAACTCGCCCACCATCAACTGACCCAGCCCTCCGCCACTAATTTGCATCTCAGTCCGATACCGCCAACGGTGGTCATTCCGAGTTGTTCGCTCGCTAGCTACTTTTAGCAAAAATGCAAACACAAAGCCGCCGCCCTCTGGGAGTGTATCTTAGCATAGCAGAAATGCTAACGAAAGATTAGCAATTCTGCTATTAAGTATTTCCTTGCAGTTTCTGAGTAGCTCCAGACCTACTCCTAGATTGTGATCACCTCAGTCCGTTTAGTTCCTGGCTTGACGTCACAAACACGCCCAGCGTCCGGCCAGCCACTCCCCCATTTCTCCAGCCACTTCTGCGTTTTCTGCTGGCATGCCTGCGTTTTTTAGCACACTCCCGGAAAATGCTCAGTTACCACCCAGAAACACCTACTTCCTGACAATCATTCTCCGATCAACAGAGCGACTGAAAAGCTTTGTTCGCCGTGAGTAAAATAGCATAGTTTTGTGTAAAATTGCTTAGCGCGTGCGCCCTGCTGTGCATACGCATGCGCAGAACTGACGGATTTTAGCCTATTAGCAATTCAGCTAAAAATAGCAGCGAGCGAACAACTCGGAATGACCACCAATGGCCCTCATTCCGAGTTGTTCGCTCGCTAGCTGCTTTTAGCAGCATTGCAAACGCTAGGCCGCCGCCCTCTGGGAGTGTATCTTAGCTTAGCAGAATAGCGAACGAAAGAGTAGCAGAATTGCTACTAAATATTTTCTTTTTTTTTTTAAAGTAATTTTTATTCATGGGATCACAAAATGCAAACAGATACCAACGGATAGTGGTTTCAACAAGTTATGTTACAGATATAGCACAACAGTTGGCAATTATAAAGATAGCTGAAAGAAACAGTGACCCATTTTTGACCCAGAAAGCGGGTGATATAAGATAGTAAAAAGGCCAGTCACTACTAAATATTTTCTTGCAGTTTCTGAGTAGCTCCAGACCTACTCCTAGATTGCGATCAGCTCGGTCCGTTTAGTTCCTGGTTTGACGTCACAAACACACCCTGCGTTCGGCCAGCCACTCCCCCGTTTCTCCAGACACTCCCGCGTTTTTCCCTGACATACGCCCCTTTCCCGTCAATCACTCACCGATCAGCAGAGCGACTGAAAAGCGCTGCACAGACAACAGCAAAACTGCTAAGTTTTTAGTTAAATAACTAAGCGCATGCGCGCTGCGTACCATGCGCATGCGCATTTAGCAACAAATCACAGCATAGCGAAAATCGGCAACAAGCGAACAACTCGGAATGACCACCAATGCCCGCTGCCTGCCTGCTCATCATACTTGTGATATATTGTACATTTTTATTGAAAAAATAAATAATAATTAGTGTTTGGGACTGGGAAGGGAGTGGGAGGAGGACATGAATGCAATTTTGTTGTTTGTGACTTCCATTAACTTAATGGAGAAGGGTCTGAATGGATTAAAAAATGAAAAAAAAAAAATGTGTGAGGTCACCCCTCCTAAGCATAACCAGCCTCTGGCTCTTTGAGCCGGTCCTGGTTGTTTAAATACTGGGAAAAAATTGGACAGGGGTTCCCCGTATTTAGACAACCAGCACCGGGCTCTTAGTCCGGTCCTGGTTCCAAAAATACAGGGAACAAAAGATGTAGGGGTCCCCCGTATTTTTAAAACCAACATCGGGCTCCACTAGCCAGTGACATAATGCCACAGCCGGGGGACACATTTATGGAGGTCCCTGCGGCCATGGCATTACCCCCCAACTAGTCACCCCTGGCTGGGGTTCCCTGGAGGAGTGGGGACCCCTTAAATCAAGGGGTCCCCCCCTCCATGCACCCAAGGGCCAGGGGTGAAGCCTGAGGTTGTCCCCAGCACCCCTGGGCCGTGGGTGCCGGGCTGATATCCATAAGTGTGTAAAAAAAAAGAATATTGTTTTTTTGTTGTGGAACTACAAGGCCCAGCAAGCCTCCCACGCTTGCTGGTACTTGGCGAACCTCAAGTACCAGCATGTGGGGAAATAACGGGCCCACTGGTACCTGTAGTTCTAATACAAAAAAAATACCCAAATAAAAACACAACACACACACACCATGACAGTAAAAATGTATTAAAACACACTTACACACTCACACATACTTACCTGCATCCCATGCCGGTCACGTCCACATGTCCAGTAGAATCCAATAGGGGTACCTGTAAAAATGAGAGACAGATTACTTACCTATATCCCACGCCGATCACGTCCACTTGTCCAGTAGAATCCAATAGGGGTACCTGTAAAAAAAACATATAACTTATACTTAGAAACAATCCAGTGGTCCCTGAATTTATACACAGGGGGGAAAAGATCTTCGACATTTTTTCCACGTTGACTATGTGACTGTTGACCATTAGTGGTTGACCTAATGACTGCCGACCATTCATACCGAAACCCTTGCAACCTTCCCCCTCCCCCCAGGTCTCTGCTCTATCCATTCCTCACCACTTGCGACCTTCCCCCCCAGGCCTATGCTCTGTCCTCTCACTTGTAACAGTTGCGCTGCTGTGTGCGGCCGGGTAACGGGTGGGCTGCTGGTCACACTGGTGCTGTGCGGTGCCGGTGCGCAGCGCTGTGTGACTGGCTGGGTCACGGTGTTATCCCTCAGCGGCAGCGGGCTGAAGCTGGGAAGTTCCTTCTCCTGCTCGGCTCCACTGCACAGAAACGTGACATGCACTGACTGCATGTCATGTTTCTCCAGGTAGCCAATCAGGAGGAGGAACACACTGGAGTGGATCAGAGCAGCGCTTGAACGATCCTCCTCCTGGACCAGCAGCAGCCTCATGTCGGGTGGGTGCGTTGCGCCGTGCGCACTAAAAAAAAGCAAAAATCTACTAAAAATGACAGGGGGGCACGTGCCTTGGTGCCCCCCCCCCCCCCCTAAATCCGCCACTGAGGTTGCTGTATGACTAAGCTAAGCGACACAAGTGTGCGGTACAAACACCTGGCCCATCTAGGGTTGGCACTGCAGTCCCACTGCACTACTGGCGGATCCAGGACGCACGTCTAACACCAGCATAGTTGTTACGGCCTCAGAAATCTGCTTTGCAACAGGGTATGTACAGTATATATATATATATATATATATATTCTCCACAAAGTTCAGTGTTGCGCACCAGGATCTATTAGTATCCAGAGTTAATGACCAGTTGAGTGCTGCTTCAAATCCTCTCCACGCCACTGGAGTGTTTGTAAAGACTGTTAAAGAATGGAGAGCGCACTCATAAATGTATAAAAAGTAACACCTTTACTTGTAACAAATGTTCACATACATTGAGGTTAAAATTAATCGACAACGGTATTAACACCGTGACTTAGCCACTCCGATGTTCGGATCCACGGCTCGTCTCTGCACCGGCTCTGTTCCCGGAGGATGACGTCACAACGTCCACGTCAGATTAGCCACGGCAGTATTACTGGAATTATATGGCAGTACCACTGGACACATACAGCAGGATCACTGGACTGGAATTATATGCCAGTACCGCTGGAATTATACGGCAGGATCACTGGATTTATACAGCAGTACCGCTGGACATATACGGCAGTACCGCTGGACATATACGGCAGTATCAATGGACATATACGGCAGTAGGCAGTATCACTGGACTAGACTTATACGCCAGTACCACTGGAATTATACAGCAGGATCACTGGATTTATACGGCAGTACCGCTGGACATATACGGCAGTATCAATGGACATATACGGCATTATAACTGGACATATATGGCAGTATCACTGGACTGGACTTATACGCCAGTACCACTGGAATTATACGGCAGGATCACTGGAATTATATGGCAGGATCACTGGATTTATACGGCAGGATCACTGGAATTATACGGCAGTATCACTGGACATATACGGCAGTATCACTGGACTGGATTTAAACGCCAGTACCACTGGAATTATACGGCAGTACTGCTGGACATACAGTATACGGCAGTATCAAGGAACATATACGGCAGTATCACTGGATATATATGGCAGTATCACTGGACATATACAGCAGCACAGGGACACCACCGCTGGACTGATGCAGGACAACACAGCACTACTGCAATGGACTGGACTTATACAGCAGCACTGGACATATGGCAGCAGAGGACATCACCATTGTGACTTGACTGATGCAACACAAGACACCAACCCTGGACTGATGCAGCATCACCCAGCACCACTGGACTGGACTTATACAGCAGCACTGGACATATAGCAGCAGAGGACACAACCACTGTGACTGGACAGATGCAGCACAAGACACTAGCACTGAGTTCACTGAGGACGGAGACACATCCTCTCTCCACACTCTCCAATGCCGGAGTGAAAATGGCGGGGATTTGCGGCTCCTTATATGGAATCCAAACCCTGCAAGAATCCGACAGCGGGATGATGACGTTTTGCCTAATTCTGGTTTCCGAGTGAGGCGGGAAAATGCAAGCCTGACTCGAATCCGGGCTTGTGACGTGAAGTCTGGGGGAATTCGGTTCTCTGAAAACCAAACCCGCTCATCTCTAGTTCAGAGTAAAGTCCAATGCACATTTACAGAGGTAGGAGGGAGAGCTGTATGGAACAGTTTACAGATGAGACATAGCTTTTGGTAGTATTAGTATTTAGCCAGCTGACTGGGTATGTCGTTTTGTAAATGATACAAACTCCCACCTGTTAACAAGATGGTCTTTATCTTGCAACTGACTGAAGTAAGAATCTGAAGTTTAAAAGATACTTGTTGCCATGGTATTTAATTCATGTATATGGATGTATGCTATTTTTCTTTTCATAAAGAGATACATAAGACAAAACTATCTTCCCACATCAGTTTCACTACTTTGCTTTGTTAGGAGATCCTGTGGCTTCCT
The DNA here is from genome assembly GCF_028390025.1 of Pseudophryne corroboree. NCBI lineage: Eukaryota > Metazoa > Chordata > Amphibia > Anura > Myobatrachidae > Pseudophryne > Pseudophryne corroboree. The sequence goes on from NC_086445.1 coordinate 837,110,488, forward strand.
GCTCACCTCCATTCCCTCCTTACATTATGGGACTACAGCCATAGCAGTAACTAGACATTTTGGTGACCTGTGCCAGGGAATTGGTGTCTACCCCCCCATATCTGTAATAAAAGTGCATGGCTTAGCGGGTGAAGGGGCACAGGGCACAAGTTGTGTGTAAGGGGCACAACCAATTCACATTACATCATACAGTAATGTTTGTTATACACGTTGCTCCCCATAGTAGTACCATTTATACACATTATGCCACAGTAGAGCCCCTTATACATGTTACGCCACACAGTACAGCCCCTTATACACATTACACCACTGTATAGCCCCTTGAGCACATTATATCACAGTAGATCCCTTATTAACACTACGCCACAGTGGAGCCCTTATACGGTATGTTAATTTACAGCAGTGCCACTTATGCATGCTATGCCACAGTAGATCTTCTTATACATGTTGTACCCCTTATAGAAATTACTCCCCTCCTCCTCATCATCATCTTCCCCTCCTCCTCCTCATTCCTCCCCTTCTTATCAACATTCCTCCTCATGCATCTCCTTTCTCCTCATTCCACCGCACCTCATCAGTATTCTTCCCACTTCTCCTCAATATCATCCCCCCTCATCATCCTCATTATCCCTCCTTTTCCTGCTCCTGATCATCATTCTTCCCCCTCCTTCTCCTCATCTGTATGTCTCCCCCTTCTTGTCCTCCTCCTCATCATTCCTCTCCCTCATTATCATTCCCAAAGGCATGCACACTGGGGGTGCCTGGTGTGCACAAACACCCCCTAATGCCCCCCCACCCCCACACACGCAGCACCGCAGAGCACTAGATGCTGTCTGGCTGTGTGGCAGTGCGTAGCGTGATGTCAGAGAGGTCACACTGTGCAGCCCCACGGCAGCTGCCCCTTCAGCCATAGCCTGAGCACCGCCTTCTGGCTCCTGCAGTGTGTGAATGGAGAAACCAAAGTGCGCGGAGCTTTACATGGTGCTGGAGCAGGACTCCAAGTAACTACTGTGCTGTGTCGGTACTCAGGACTGTGGGCATTGTGTAAGAGGCACAACCACTGTGTGGGCATTGTGTAAAGGACACAACCAATGTGTGGGCATTGTGTAAGGGGCACAACTGCTGTGGGCATAGTGTAAGGGGCAAACCTGCTGTGGGCATTGTGTGTAAGCGGCACTAGACACAGAATGAAGGGAGGTGGAGGCTGAAAGTGAAGGGGACAGACTGAGAGACAGAGTGAAGGGTGGAAGGCTGATATGCACAGAGTGAAGAAAGAGGGAGACTGAGAGACACTAAGTGAGGTGTATTGTGAGAGATGCGTGGCAGGAAGACACAGGCAGGAGATGGCGTGAATGAGAGATAACGCAGGGAGGGGATGATGGTAGGGGTGAGAGATAATACAGGGAAAGGAGGAGATGGTGTGGCTGAGACATGCAGGCAGGAATGATGGTGTGGCTGAGAGACAAAGGAGGCAGGAAGTGACACTAATCAGGTTGAACCTATGTTGCATGGTGATGATCTTGGTTATATTCCTACTCAAACAGGCATCTTCTGGACACTGTCATTTTCTACATGAATAGTGTGAAGGTTTCCTGTTGTGAGAAACCACCATATAGGTAAGGTGCATATGGAATGGAAAAGAATGCTCCAAGAGTGATGAGAAACAGGTGACGTGTCATGTTGACGTGCCCGTTTGCAGTGGCCACACCCCTTGTGGTATGTGATTTATATTGCATGGAGTGCCAATAGGTGGTGTTAGACATGCCCAATAAACAGTGCTAGATACACCCAATAAGCATTGCTAGACATGCCTAGTAGGCGGTGCTAAACACCCCCGCTAATAAAATATTCTGTGCACACCTATGATCATTCCTCCTCTTCCTACTTACCTTTTTTGATGCTACCAGACACAGAACGCCATGGGGAGATGACTTAATGACAGGGTGGTTCTTTCTTAAGACTGTGGGACCCATGGAGGCAGAGCTCAGTCAGCTTTGTAACATATATCACAGCAGTCACTTGGCAGTTTGCAGTGGTGATGGCCGATTCCTCCCATGGGGCATCTGCGCTATGTGCAGTGGCACCAGCTGCACTACCCAAGTTATGGCCCTGACTACCACTATCATATGCCGTCTTACCCTCACTTACAGAATCACACAGGAGGACCGGCAACTGCCTCTGACCAAATCAGCACACTTCTCTCCTGAAATAATTGGTGCTGCTCTGAATATTCCAGTGACTTAACTGGCTTTTTTTCAGGCCTTACATATTGGGGCTGAAAATTGATGGAATAACTCTACACGCATGCTAATGAACACATATCATCATCATCATCATCATCATCATCATCATCTTTTCTTTCAAGTGTCAGTAGTGATGACTTCTCAGGTGACTGGTATCCAAATCCCTTACACTAGAGGTTCCCAAACTGTCTTTAATCATAGTGCTCTGTAGTATCAGCATTTTTTTTTTTCAAGGCAACCCCTAGGCCAAAAGTTTATAATTGAGAAATTCAGAAAACAATTGCTACATTAAGTACTACAGTGTGCTTACCCATCATCCTTAGGTTCAGTTATGTGGTGGTGTAGAGTGTTGTGCTTCTATTTGTCTGCATATTTTATGATTGGCAGCCTATGTCAATCACACTGACCATAAGTAATTGGTCCTGGACCACCGACCCATGGCACCGCTGCAACTGCCCCATGGCACCCATTTTGGGAACCTCTGCCTTAGACCATATTATTGAATAATGTGTAGACAATTACATGCACCATGTGCCTGTTCCAACATGTCACTTGCATTTTCCAACAATGCTTACACTAGATGACTAGACCATACACTGCAGTGCCAAAAGTCTCATGGGATAGCAGTATATAAAGGTAATTATAGGTGGTGCCACCATACTGTGTTGTCTTGGAAATGCTTAGACCTCCATCAGTTGTAAACTGAGTCATACCCCTTTTCCACTAGAAGTCTCGGGTCTGACCCGGGATTTGGAACACGGTTCCAAGCCAGGTCAGACCCGAGACAGACCCCTTTTCCACAACGGCGCCAACCCGGGAATATCCCTGGTCGGCGCTGTTTACATTACACCCGGGTGCAGTGTCTTCTGGCCGGCACTTGGAGATGAAGTCATCTCCAAGCGCCGGGAAAACTGGCAGATCGGTACCCTCAGGGCATGGCCTCGGTCCCGTTAGGCCACACCCCTAATGCAATACTGCACACCGTCACGATGGGGGCAAGACCAGCACTCTGAAAGCTGCTGGGCTGCCCCCAGTCTCCGTACACATGACCAGTGCTGCTGTCTGCATAGCAGGACAGATGGCATGCGCTGTCCCCCCCAACCTCCCGACCAGGTTTTTTGAGCTAGTGGAAAAGGGGTATCAGTGTGAACACTGGCTTCGCTGCTCATGGCAAGGCAACTTGAGTTGAACAGGGCATGATAGTGGATGCCCGATGGATGCGACACTCCATTTTTGAAATTGTACAGACATTCAACATTCCTTGATTTACAGTATCATGCGTGAACCGGCAATACCTCATGGAAGGCGTTACCACTCATGGAGGACAGTGCAGTGGGTGACCATGGGTAATGTTGCTAAGTGCTATGTTTGTGGCTGTGAAATTAATATCTGATCAAAACATATATCTGGCAAATAAATATATAAAAAATAAATAAAAATAAATAAATAAACATAAATTAATTAATGAAAAATTACAGCTGTGTATAAGGAAAAAGAAGAAGAAAGTGCAGTAGGAGCAGCAAAGATAGGAAAGAAGAAAAGGACAATGGAGATGTATCATTTATAAAAGTATATAAAATAAATATAAAAATATATATAAAAAACAATGGTCTAGTGAACCGGTGTTTACAGCCCTTTCTGGGTAATTTGGTTGGTGCTGATTCGACACTTTGTGGATGACAGTTCTGCTTGAATATTGTGGGTGAACACTGTCCCTGGCTTACCCTAAGTCAGGTCCCGCTCTGTGCGCTGTGCGATTCAACCGGAAGTTCGGGTGATGGCTTCCGGTGATGTCAGACGCTGGTGGCGGGGGTGCATTCTTGTTCTCTTGTGTCTGCTCCCACACCACTTCCAACGCGTTTCAAATCCTGTTGGATTCTTTCTCAGGGATATATTCTATATATTTATTTGCCAGATATATATTTTGATCAGATATTAATTTCACAGCCACAAACATAGCGCTTAGTAACATTCTCCATAAAACTGATCCTTTGATCTAGAAACTGAGCAGCTCATTACAAGCGCAGCAAGCTATCAGTATCTCCCCTAAACAGGGTGACCATAGGTGCATAATGATTATGAATAGCAGCATCTGGCCAGAATTGTCTATGGTAACAGACAAGTGACACTTGCTCAAATCCCATCCACATTTAATGCAGGAGGTACCAGATACATATCCAGCAGGTCAGTGCAGCATTCTTTAGATTTCATGGACTATCGGAGCAGAAGACCCACCAGAGTGCCCCTGTTATTGCTATGACACTGGACACAGCTACTCATCTTGGCTCATGATGTCGCTATTTGGACCCTGGATGACTGGCAACATGTGGCATGATACAATGAGTCATGGGTCCAGTTGTTTCAGGCTGATGGTAGGGTTCAGGTGTGGCACAGACTCCATGAAGCCATGGACCCCATGTCAACATTGCACCATGCAGGCTGTTGGTGGCTCTATAATGGTGCGGGGTGTGCTCACTTGGCATGGTTTGTGTCTGCTGGTCCTCATTGACCAGTAACCACTATATTGCATTGCTTGATGACCATTTGCAGCCCTTCATGGACTTCATGTTCACCAACAACAATGGAATTTTCAAGCAGGATAATTCACCTTGTCATCTGCCCCAATTTGGCCAGAATTGTTTTGAAGAGCAGCCTGAAGAGATCTGACAAAATGCCACCACGTTCACCCAACATGAACCAAAATGAGCATTTTTTGGGACGTGGTGGAGAGGTCCATTCACACCCAAGATTCTGCTCCTGCAAAGCTAATCAGATGGCATGGTTGAACATCTCTCTAGAGGTCTTCACTTCGCTTATGGAATTGATACCACATCGAGTTGCTGCATTTGGCTGGGATAGAGGGAGTTTTACACGATACTAGGCACCTACTGTATCCCATGAAAATATAAATAGAAAAGGGATCTCAAATGATATAAACCCAATAATATTTAATATAAGTAATAATAAAAATAGAAATAAAAACACATATGTAGGTAATTGTCACAATAAATAGACTGGTACCAGCAGTACATAGTAAAATGGTTAAATTGCAACAAGTAGCTTTGTAACATGGTTGATACAAGAACCACTTTAAAATTTTGCAACATAGCAAACAATTAACTGAATTGTTACTACATAGCTACAATGTGGCAATAAATATGTATCGTCAGCTCCACTAAAGTGGTGCATGCCTGAGATCCAGAATCCTAAACACTTATAATGTGTTTCCAATTAGAATGTCTCATGAATGATCTTTTAACAGTATGAGAATAATATTTCTTGGAAAATAACCCAAACAAATTAGGACTTCCAAATAGGCATAAAGGATTATTCAGTAAGGGTTGCAAAATTTGCTAATCGCAATCTGGCCGAACATTAGTGTCCACATTGCACACGTGCGAATAATAATAGCGACAAAAAATGCATCACATTGTGATCGAAATGCAGACGCTGTTTGACAGGAACATGGCATTTCTGGATGGAAACCTGCCATTTTCTGGGGTGTGTCTAATCTAAAGAAATGCAGGAGTGCCCAGGTGTTTTTAAGGAGAGTGTCTAACGTCAATGATGACCACTTCCAGGCTCTTGTGTCTCAAGAATTGTGGATGACCTGGGCCCTCATTCCGAGTTGTTCGCTCGTTCTTTTTCATCGCATCGCAGCGATTTTCCGCAAACTGCGCATGCGCAATGTTCGCACTGCGACTGCGCCAAGTAAATTTGCTAAGAAGTTTGGTATTTTACTCACGGCATTACAAGGTTTTTTCTTCGTTCCGGTGATCATAATATGATTGACAGGAAGTGGGTGTTTCTGGGCGGAAACTCGACGTTTTATGGGAGTGTGTGAAAAAACGCTGCCGTTTCTGGGAAAAACACGGGAGTGGCTGGAGAAACGGGGGAGTGTCTGGGCGAACGCTGGGTGTGTTTGTGACGTCAAACCATGAACGAAACTGACTGAACTGATCGCAGTGGCAGAGTAAGTCCCGAGCTACTCAGAAACTGCTAAGAAATTTCTATTCGCAATTTTGAGAATCTTTCTTTCGCAATTTTGCTAAGCTAAGATTCACTCCCAGTAGGCGGCGGCTTAGCGTGTGCAATGCTGCTAAAAGCAGCTTGCGAGCGAACAACTCGGAATGAGGGCCCTTGCCGGGCGCTGACAGGAAAAATCTTCGATGTTCCGGTAATTGCATATGGTTTTGCGATCAGCCCGTATATTGCGATGCATTTGCAATTTCTGCAATAGGCGTTTTTTCTCTATACCTGGGCGGCAACTATTTGATCACAGAAACTGCTTTTTAGCAGAAACTGCAATCCTTACTGAATAAGGTCCAAAGTCCACTGCAAAGACAAAATGAACATTGATAAAATAAGTGCTGCAGCTCTTAACACCCCATGGTTATATTAAGTGGTACAGGCAGCTGTTTCCCAGTGCTCACATATAAAGGCCGAGCCCATACGTATGTTCTGATCGGCAAGGTCAGTCTCCTAGATCTGTTTGAGCTTGTTAATGACATGGAGCCTGTATATTCAAATATGTGGAGAAGGTCTCCTATCTTGGCCGCCAGCGCACATAACAAAGGTGAGGAGCAGCCTTAGGGCTGTTTCACACACTCCGGTTTTCCCCGGATGGCAAAAAGCCGGTCAAACTTTGTCTGGCTTTTTGCCATCCGGGAGGGTCTTTCACACACAACGGTTTTGTGATGTGTTTAAGGCTGTGCACATGCGCCACAGCAGCAGCACGGCACAAAAACCCGTTGTGTGTGAAAGCGCCCATTCACACACGTAACTCGCTGCCTGTAAGGATGGCACGGCCCCTGCGTAGCAGCCGTATCTTTCAGTGGATATTTCCGGCTACAAGCCAGCAACCGTGCCGGAGCCGTGCCATGTGAATTGATACATTGCTCTGCATGTGTCTCAGCAACACGGCCGCGGCAAAAAGCCACCCGGTATTTTGCCGGCCGGCGCTGCCCAGAGCGTGTGTAATAGCCCTTAGCCTTTTATTATATATGATTGGTTTACTATTAAGGGGATCAGCACCCCCTTTATTGGGTAGCAGCATTTGGATATTATTCTTGTGATTTGAAGCATCTGGACATACTTTACTTTGTACCTACCCCATGACTTTTGCCACGTCAGTGTATATATACGATAAAAAAGACTAATTAACACCTTTTCTATTTACATAAAATATATTACAAGTGCAGAACTAAGAAAAAAATTAAATAGATTATTATACTGAGCAAGAAAGTAAAACTGATTATTTTAAGAAAATACAATTTTTAAATATAGGGAATATTATTTCTCAAGGTAAGGGTAAGAAAATAGGATAGTCCCAAATTAATGGGTTATATTGTTTCTGTGCAGGGTAAATACTGGCTGCTTTATTTTTACACTGTAATTTAGATTTTAATTTGAACACAACTCACCCAAATCTAACTCTCTCTGCACATGTTACATCTGCCCCACCTGCAGTGCAGCATGGTTTTGCCCATTAGCAGAGGCGTCACTTACTGTTATAACACCCGGTGCGGTCGCGGGTGAAAAGGGGGCGTGGCTTTGTGGAAGGGGCGTGGCTTCGCGTCCCGACCCCCATTTTCGGCACATTGTGGGTCGGGGGATACGGCCTTCACCCGGACACTGCTGAATCTGCAGTGCTGGCTTCTGCGTTGTGACAGGAGCCGGGTTGCAGCATCCAGCTCCTGTCACTGAGCAGGAGCCGGCACTTTGGTGTCACCCCTCAGAGGGTAACACCCGGGTGCGGCCCGCACCCCCCGCACCCACGTTGTGGCGCCACTGCCCATTAGTGTGCTTTTTTTTGTTTGCTAGCAAACCTGAATAAGGCCCTAATTGTTAAAAGAGAATGGTGCTCCATTACTACAATGCTTTAGCTTGTCAGATGCATACATTGTATGAATCCATTAACTGAAGAAAAACCATAACTACATGGTCGTATAAGTTGTATTATGTCATTCACGCATTATGTATATGGTAATGTAGACGACTGAATCTATGGTGGCTTTCCATTGCTGACCCCAATATCTATGGTGGCTTGCCATTGCTGATCATCAAATCTCTGGAGGTTTCCATTGCTGGCCCCCATGTCTCAGCTGGCTTTCATTGCTGTCCCCATATCTCAGGTGGCTTTCCATAGCTGACTACCCATATCTCTGGTGGCCTTCCATTGCTGACCCCCATATCTCTGGTCACTTTCTAAAGCACATCCCATAACTCTGGTAGCTTTACAATACAGATTCCCAAGTTCAAGCCCCAAATGATCAAACTTATTTTGAGGTGTTCACTAGTCAAATAGCAATTGGGGGCATATATATATATATATATATATATATATATATACTGCACAAAAAAATAAAGGGAACACTTAAACAACACATCCTAAATCTTACATAGTTGAATGTGCTGACAACAAAATCACACAAAAATTATCAATGGAAATCAAATTTATTAACCCATGGTGGTGGATTTGGAGTCACACTCCAAATTAAAGTGGAAAAACACACAACAGGCTGATCCAACTTTGATGTAATGTCCTTAAAACAAGTCAAAATGAGGCTCAGTAGTGTGTGTGGCCTCCACGTGCCTGTATGACCTCCCTACAATGCCTGGGCATGCTCCTGATGAGGTGGCGGATGGTCTCCTGAGGGATCTCCTCCCAGACCTGGACTAAAGCATCCACCAACTCCTTGACAGTCTGTGGTGCAACGTGGCGTTGGTGGATGGAGCGAGACATGATGTCCCAGATGTGCTCAATTGGATTCAGGTCTGGGGAAAGGGTGGGCCAGTCCATAGCATCAATGCCTTCGTCTTGTAGGAACTGCTGACACACTCCAGCCACATGAGGTCTAGCATTGTCTTGCATTAGGAGGAACCCAGGGCCAACCGCACCAGCATAATAGTCTCACAAGGGGTCTGAGGATTTAACCTCGGTACCTAATGGCAGTCAGGCTACCTCTGGCGAGCACATGGAGGGCTGTGCGGCCCCCCAAAGAAATGCCACCCCACACCATTACTGACCCACTGCCAAACCGGTCATGCTGGAGGATGTTGCAGGCAGCAGAGCATTCTCCTTGGCGTCTCCAGCATCAATCATGTCTGTCACATGTGCTCAGTGAGAACCTGCTTTCATCTGTGAAGAGCACAGGGCGCCAGTGGCGAATTTGCCAATCTTGGTGTTCTCTGGCAAATGCCAAACAGCCTACACGGTCTTGGGCTGTAAGCACAACCCCCACCTGTGGACGTCAGGCCCTCATACCACCCTCATGGAGTCTGTTTCTGAACATTTGAGTAGACTTGCTGGAGGTCATTTTGCAGGGCTCTGGCAGTGCTCCTCCTGTTCCTCCTTGCACAAAGGTGGAGGTAGCGGTCCTGCTGCTGGGTTGTTGCCCTCCTACGGCCTCCTCCACGTCTCCTGATGTACTGGCCTGTCTCCTGGTAGCGCCTCCATGCTCTGGACATTACGCTGACAGACACAGCAAACCTTCTTGCCACAGCTCGCATTGATGTGCCATCCTGGATGAGCTGCACTACCTGAGCCACTTGTGTGGGTTGTAGACTCCGTCTCATGCTACCACTAGAGTGAAAGCACCGCCAGCTTTCAAAAGTGACCAAAACATCAGCCAGAAAGCATAGGAGCTGAGAAGTGATCTGTGGTCACCACCTGCAGAACAACTCCTTTATTGGGGGTGTCTTGTTAATTGCCTATAATTTCCACCTGTTGTCTATTCCATTTGCACAACAGCATGTGAAATTGATTGTCAATCAGTGTTGCTTCCTAAGTGGACAGTTTGATTTCACAGAAGTGTGATTGACTTGGAGTTACATTGTGTTGTTTAAGTGTTCCCTTTATTTTTTTGAGCAGTGTGTATCACACACACACACACACACACACACACACACACACACACACACACACACACACACACACACACACACACACACACACACACATTCTTTTTCATTTGCTGTAGCTTTAAATGTTGAAGGTAAAGTAAAAAATAGCAACATTTCTAGATCATTATGTGTTTGGAATAGTTGCATTACGACAAACAGGAAAACATCCTGGTAAAATTGTGTATGGAGCACATAAGACAAAGTGCAGTATTCGCAGAATGCTGCTGCTGTTCTCATGGTGTGCTGATAAAAGCCCCACCTTCACCATCATCAGAGACCCATCTGCTCACATGGCTACTTCAAAGTCTCCAATATTCAAAGAAACAGATATAGCTGAAAGGTGTTTGTGACTAATGGTGATCTAGTTTCCCTTCCAGCTGGCTTCAAACATTCAGTACTGTTGTTATGTATCTCTTTACAGTAAGCACTCGTTTCATTAACTTCAAATTCTATCTTGCATACACTGTAGATGGTGCAATTGGTATTGACATAGAAGGACCACCTAATTATACAGTACTTCAATATTTAATCTTACCAGTGTTCATTTTGATCTAACAGAATAAAAAATGTCAGCTGCTTTTATTTTCAGTCTATAACTTTCTTTGGACCATGCAGACTAGTAACATCTATTAAACATATATCAACCAGTTTCCTTGTCTCCACTTACACTGCTAGAAAATTAAATGTAGAAAGAAATACGGGCAAAGATTGTCCTTATTTTTAAAGCAGCAATAATTTACAAGGCAAAACCAGGTTGGTTTTGCCTTGTAAATAATTGCTACTTTAAAAACATGGGCAATCTCAACCAAAATCCCAGACCTCAGCAAACTCAGACCATATTACATTTCCCCTTATGTGTCTGATCAGAGATCTACTGTATGTAAGCGCGATGTTTACGCACATCTCTGATTCATTTTGATATATGTATGTGTAGATTTGTGCAAGCGACAATAGTTGCAGTGTCCCATAAGCTACATAGTGATTGACATACTGCTGCCATTTAGGGAATTTAGTTAATGGGGCGGTGTCATGCAGTGTTCTCAAAAACAGGGGTGCAGATGCCCGCAACACATACCTATTCTCAGTGCCCAATACATCCTGGGGGCACTGGGCCACTGATGACTGGCACTCTGTAAAGCCCCTATTAATCAACCTTTTTGTTGAGCAGCTCCTCAAAATTTCCCCAACCATAAAAACAGGTTCCAGTGCAGGGTCCAGTGTGGAATACTTTCGGACACACTGTTACATTTTGAACGGGTTACAGAGCGGGTTGGATACAGTGTTGCTTACACTGTGGGTCAGATACATTGTGGGATGGATACAGTGTGGATTGTATACAATTCAGCTTACAGTGCGGGATGGATACAGCACAGGTTGGATACAGTGTGGGTAAGATACAGCAAAGGTTACAATGTCAATGTGAGTCGGATACAGTTAGGGTTACAGTGAAGGTCGGATACAGTGTGGGTCAGATACAGTGCAGGTTACACTGCGGGTTGGAAACAGTGCGGGTTAGATACAGAGCAGGTTGGATACAGTGTGGGTTAGTGTGTGGCTCAAAGTGCAGGTTGGATATAGTGCAGGTTACAGTGAAGGTCAGATATAGTGTGGGTCACATACGGTACGGGTCGGATACAGTGCAGGTTAGATACAGTGTGGGTTGGATACAGTGCAGGCTACAGTATGGGGTTGGATACAGTGCTGGATACATTGCGGGTTGAATACAGTGCAGGTTGAACATAGTGTGGATTACAATGCAGGTCAGATACAATGCAGGATACAGTGTGGGTCATATACAATGTGGGTTACAGTGTGAGATGGATACAGTGTGGGTCAGATACAGTGCAGGTCAGATTCAATTTGGGTTGGATACACCAATAATGCACTTACTGTGACAGCAGACAGGAGGGTCCCCCCAATGGTAAATGCCCCTGGTGGTATCTTTGAGGATGATGATGGTGCAAGCTCTGCAATGTACACAGTACTCTATCAGTGTCTGTCAGTGCAGCAGCATCCTTTTGGTGGACACAGCAGCAGCCTCTGGGTGGCCGAGAATGCAGGAGCCTATTGGCTGAGAGCTGTGAGACTGGCTCTCTCAGCCAATCAGCAGTCTGCCCATGGATTTCAATGGGACTTGAAAATTTTGCGCCTGAATCCAAAACCTGTGAGATTCGAGAGTGGGAAAGGGATATTTTGTCTCCTTTTGGGATCTGCGGCAGAAGGGGTGAACTAAGTCTCATCTTGGATCCCGGAAGTTCAGGTGGACTTGACTCTGAAAACCAAGCCAGCTCATCTCTAAACCACAGTAAAACATTTCTTTAAAAAAAACTTATATTTAGCTTGATTGGCTCTCAGGTTAAATTCAGGTAATTTCATGAGTACAATTTTCAGGCTAATTAAATGATCCCTGTCATCTTAATCCACTGTATAATAATATGGCAGAACACTGAATTCCAGTTATGCAGTGTAACACTCAATACACAGTTCTTTGTCAAATTGCTGGAGCTGAAGCTTATACAAAGATAAGATGGTTGTATTGAAATACATTTTTGTATATATATATTATTATTAAAATATATTTTTTTGCACTGAAATGGATTTCAATTCAAAAATTTATTGAAATCCAGTTTTGTAATATTATTATTAAACTTACTCAGGCTGGGCGTAGGATCTGGACACTGGGGTCCAGGAAGTCTACGCCTAATGATGCAGACCCGTTACACCACAGGAGACACACACACCCATTTCGAAAAACGGTACCGGGTGCCGCCTCCACTCTAACCCCCTAACGCTGCAGCATGTCAATCATACGTGGGGTATGCAAACAATATCGCAAGATCCATTCTGCTCATGGGGGTAATTATGAGTTGATCGCAGCAGCAAGTTTGTTAGCAATTGGGCAAAATCATGTGCACTGCAGGGGGGAGAGAGGCAGATGTAACATGTGCAGAGAGAGTTAGATTTGCGTGGGTTATTTTGTTTCTGTGCAGGGTAAATACTGGCTGCTTTATTTTTACACTGCAATTTAGATTTCAGTTTAAACACACCCCACCCAAATCTAACTCTCTCTGCACATATTATATCTGCCCCCCTGCAGTGCACATGGTTTTGACCAACTGCTAACAAAATTGTTGCTGCGATCAACTCAGAATTAGGCCCCATGTGCGAATGGGTCCTGGGTTTGCGTACAAATATGAATCAGGCCCCAAGTGTCTATTTGACCTTTCTTCAATCTCCATTTCTATATAAGATTTAGAATTCAGCATGCAATCTCTCAATGAATAATCCTTTCTATTCAGAAAATTATATTCTATAGGTTAGGTTATACATCCATTGTTTGAAGCTTAATAAAATGGGAACGTTCAATCCCAAAATAATCCAAAACACACCAGTAAATGTGTAACAAACCAGCTGAAGCAGAAGAAATTAATTCCCTAACCTAACTAACACTGACTCAAAAATATCAATGAGTTCTGTAAATAGCAAATTGATAATACCGAATACTTTGTGTGGTACTCAATGTTTCTGCCATATTATTATACAGTAGGTAAAGCCAATGAGGATCCTTTAATCACTGAAAATTGTACTGATGAGAATACATAAATATAACATGAGAGCCAATCAAGATAAATGTACATGAGAGCCAATCAAGATAAATGTACATCTTTTAAAGAAATTTCTTACTGTGGAGAGTGGACGTGTAACTTAAAGAACAGAAACTGAGCAGCAGACTATACAGTAATAATGCGCAAACGGATTGTGAAGCTTTGTGTGGAAATTAAAGAAACTGCAAAAAAATGAAGGGAACACATTGTGTGCCTTTGTCGTGACGGCTGTGCTAAAATATACAAATGCCACAGGAGACGTCGTCAGTGACATATCTACTATATAATGGGTGCAGTGTTTGCGGTGCACACAGGTCCCTGGGTCCAGAGGGGTCCACACCACACACGCTGCACCCATTTCTTCAATAATTACCCCTCCGGAGTCCCATGTCGGCAGTGGCAGCGCTGAAAAAAATCACTGGTAAAATGGCGTGGCTGCCATTTTCCCAGTGTTTTGGGCATGCTGAGTAGGAAAATCACCTGCACATGAGCTACTGTTTATTAGTGACACTAGTGCTCAGAGTCGGTATCCGGTCTTTAGGTTGACAGCACTTAGGTCGACCACTATTGGTCGACATGCATTAGGTCGACATGGCAAAGGTCAACACATGAAAAGGTCGACATGAGTTTTTCCCAAAAAATTCATTTTTGAACTTTTTCATACTTTACGATCCACATGGACTACGATTGGGAATAGTAACCTGTGCCGAGTGCAGCAGTATTGGAGAGAGGCACCTTGCCCGAAGCATGGCAAACGAAGTGAGACATGCGAGGGGACACGGTGCACTAGTTGGGGTTCCTTGTCCCTTTACGAAGAAAACGACACCAACAAAATACGCCGTGTACGCCGCTGTTTAGGGGGAGCGGTCCGGCCAACGCAAGCATGGCCGGACCATTGGGGGGTAGGCCGCGGCTGCTGCGTCACGTGTCATATAGCCGCTGCGGCCAGCGGGAGCGACGAGCAGCTCCCGGCCAGCTGCAGGAGCTGCGCTGGCCGGGACTTACTCCACAAATACAAAGGCATCGCCGCTGTGCGATGCTTTTGTATTTGTGCGGGGGGGGGGGGGGGCGGGCGGCACTGACATGTGGGGCGGACTAGCCCTGTGCTGGGCGTCCCCCTGCATGTCTGAGTTAACGATCGTAGCTGTGCTAAATTTACTCGAAATGAGCCCCCGAGACTGGAAATTTGAGAAAAAATTACTTCACAGAAAGAGTAGTGGACAAGTGGAATAGCCTCCCATAAAAGGGGGTAGAGGCTAAGACAGTAGAAAAAATTTAAACATGCATGGGATAGACATAAGGATATCCTTACAAATAAATAAGGATCAAATAAGGTTTGAGATAAAAAGATAAGTTAAAAAAAGGGGCACACTAGATGGGCCAAGTGGTTCTTATCTGCCATCAAATTCAATGTTTATATATATATATATATATATATATTGTGCAATTCAAATTATTTTCTAACAAATATTTAAAATTCCAGCTCTATTATATACTGTGGACGCCTGCGCATCTTATTACCATGTGCTATGAATGTGCGCTATACATCGCAAAATACTGCATCCCATAAGAGAAAAACAATACACATTATCTGAGTTCCAAAGCTCATTGATGTATATATTTGTTATTAAAAGGATATGTATTCAATATATCACAATGTACAGTATATATATATAGTTACATGGTTACAATTTACACAGTAAGCAGTTATTACAAACTAATTCAAATACAGACACGGCCAGCAATACAATTACCATGTTTTGCTCAAATACACACTACGCTCCCCCTCCATGCTCACAGCAGAATATCGGCAGAAACCAATCTTGTTCAGCATCTGAGACAAACAGGGCCATCTGCGTGTGTGTGTGTTCAGCAATACACTGAGTCTCTCGGGGGCGTGCACAGATCTCTTATTATTAGTCTAGGGGAGGTAACTTTCTCATTCATGATGAGTCATTGGTGAGTGTTTGGGCTTTTGTTCAAGGTTGCTGGTCTCGGGTTTCCTGTCTATCACATGCTTAAATTTAATCTTTTTGTTCCAGTAAAAGTGACTTCATATTCATACATTCAATCATATTTACTCATTGCAATGTGCTACAATCTAACCAAAGGCACCAAATGAACACATTCATTAATCTGATTACTTTGATACCAAGCACGACATGTCCATCTTGCTCCGCTCCAATAATACACATACATGACGTTACTCCATTATATAATTTAAAACATTATGATGTCTGGCGCTTGATATGTTCAATTTATGTGCTGTATGAAATATGTGTTGAATCTATCTTTGTGGCATGTCTGTGTAAATGCATATGTTACCATATATTGCGGTGCGTGCTGCGCGTATTTGCAAGCTTAGCGACTCATAATGTGTGGAGTCTGTATGTTCTCTCTATGTAATATTTTTGACTTCGACACTATTAATATATATATTTATATATACATATATATATATAGCTATATTTTGGCTGTTCACAGCTTACTACCTCTATAGTATAAGTAGAGATGTGCGGCGGGCACTTTTCGTGTTTTGTGTTTTGGTTTTGGTTCTGGTTCCATGCTCGTGTTTTGGATCTGGATTGGTTTTGCCAAAACCACTCTTTCGTGTTTTGGTTTTGGATCTGGATGATTTTTGAAAATAAAAACCCCATAAAAACAGCTAAAAATCACAGAATTTGGGGGTAATTTTGATCCTACAGTATTATTAACCTCAATAACATTCATTTCCACTCATTTCCAGTCTATTCTGAACACCTCACACCTCATTATATTGATTTTAGGCCAAAAGATTGCACCGAGGTAGCTGTATGACTAAGCTAAGCGACACAAGTGTGCAGCACAAACACCTGGCCCATCTAGGAGTGGCACTGCAGTGGCAGATGGGTGGTATTCATGTGACCGCCGGTCAGCTGACCGACAGTCACATGACCTCCTCCACGAGCCCGATGGCTCACTTTCCCGATGGTTGGCATGCCGACCAACAGGGACTATTTCCACTCGTGGGTGTCCACGACACCCATAGAGTGGGAATAGAACCCGTGGCGACCGCAGGTTGCCACCGAGCCCGCAGCGTGGCGAGCGCAGCGAGCCCGCAAGGGGCTTTGCTGCACTCGCCCCTCCCCGCCGGGATCCCGGCATCGGTATGCTGCCGGGATCCCGGCGTCGGTACACTGACCGGCGGTCAGGAGACCGCCGGTCAGCCATACTACACCCGTGGCAGACAGGGTGGCACTTAAAAAAACTAGGCCCCAAACCACTTCATGCAAAGAAGTAACAGAGGTGCAATGAGGTAGTTGTATAGCTAAGCTAAGAGCACAAACAACTGGCCCATCTAGGGTTGACACTGCAGTCCCACTGCACTAATGGCAGATACCGGACGCACGTCTAACACCAACATAGCTGTCAAGGCCTCAGTTATCCGCTTTGCAGCAGAATGACTGCTGTCATATTTCATCTTCCTCGCAAAGGACTGTTGGACAGTCATTTGCTTAGTTGAAGTAGTACAAGTGGTCTTTCGACTTCCCCTCTGGGATGACGATCAAAACCTGCAAGAATCCAACAGCAGGATGATAACATTTTGCCTCGTTCTGGTAGGGTTCGGTTCTCAGTAACCCGCTCATCTCTAATAATAAGCCATATTGCAGTTAAACCTGTGACACTGAGTGCTAACTAATCTGACAGTATCAATATAGATTTGAGTGAAACATCTACATATAAAGTGATTTATTTTGCCCAATGTTGTTACCAGTTTATGAATCCTATGATCATCTAATATACTGAAACTGCTGATGTACAAAGTCATGTGCAAGTATGCCTACCTGGGCTTGTATAAACACTCCCTTTTCTCTCTTATGGTATGTATTATGGCCTTCATTCCGAGTTGTTCGCTCGCAAGCTGCTTTTAGCAGCATTGCACACGCTAAGCCGCCGCCTACTGGGAGAGAATCTTAGCTTAGCAAAATTGCGAACGAAGTATTCGCAAAATTGCAAAAAGATTTATCTGTGCAGTTTCTGAGTAGCTCGAGACTTACTCTTCCAGTGCGATTAGTTCAGTGCTTGTCGTTCCTGGTTTGACGTCACAAACACACCCAGCGTTCGCCCAGACACTCCCCCATTTCTCCAGCCACTCCCGCGTTTTTCCCAGAAACTGTAGCGTTTTTCACACACTCCCATAAAACGGCCAGTTTCCGCCCAGAAACACCCACTTCCTGTCAACCACACTCCGATCACAAGAACGAAGAAAAAACCTTGTAATGCCGTGAGTAAAATACCAAACTTCTTAGCAAATTTACTTGGCGCAGTCGCAGTGCGAACATTGCGCATGCGCAACTAGCGGAAAATCGTTGCGATGCGAAGAAAATTACCGAGCGAACAACTCGGAATGAGGGCCTATGTTTGTTATAAGATCTCATTAGTGTACAGGACTGTATAGATCATTGACCCTTTATAAATAAAGAATAACAGTATAAGATATAACAAAATATTTCTCAAAATAATGTGAGTTGCGATCTGTTTTATTATGGTGTGTGTGTGTGTATGTTTGTATCTTTGTAAGAAGTATGTTCAGCTAAAATGTGCATTTGCAGGACAATCGCGTTTAGTTTTCATTTTGGTGCGAAAACAGGGTCAGTTACACCAAAAGGCCAATAAAATATACTTTTTGTGTTGCTATGTAACAAAATGATCTCCAATGTCTCTCATTATCCAATGTCAAGAGACTTGATACAGTAAAACTAAGCAATAAAATGACTGCTTCCAATAAACCCTGAATATGATATGCATTCTAACTATAGCTCGCTATCTGACATGTTCCAGAAATATTTGCTTTTGTAAGTAGACGACTAACATTTGCACTGTAATGCATTTTTCATCAAAGGCTGCTTTCCAAATCCTTACTGCTGTAAAAGTATTTATGTGCTGGACTTGCAGTTTAGGAGACTATACTGTAAATTAAAAATAGACCTCCTGACTGTACATGGGTGGGAACCCACTCTGAATGAATAATAACTTTATGAAATATTTATTTCATCATACAGAATAGATAATTTGTGCTGTAATAACATTTCTGTATGTGGACAATGCTGGCTTCTTAAAATTGTTTCATTATTATTTTTTCTCTCTGCTACAGTTTGCAGCACTGTAGGGAACACAGCGCAGGGATCTAACCTCTTAAGGGATCAGGGACCATCCCTGGGGAAGGTAACATTGCTTTCCAAAATGGGCGAAGGCACCAGTTGCACTCGTATTGACTATAGAGAATAGAGGGCCCATACAGCCAGGGGCAAACATAGGATTTCTAGATGGGTGTTTCCAATTGCTTGATTTTAGAGTGCTTGTGGTCAGTCCATCAAAAGGGCATAATTAGCACTGAACCAGCTATATATGCATCATACAAAGTGCAATGTACATCATAATTCCGACATATACAGGGCCAACGATGACAGTAAGCCATTAGATGTGGCAGAAGGGCCAACCTTAGAAAACTGAATGTTTTTATAATTTTATATCAGATGTCGCCACCAATCCAGAGTATTGGAGCAAGTCTCGGAGTCTTGGCAAGCAACAGAACATCCTAGCACTGTCCTGGACATAGACGTACACATTAAAGTTTGAACAATTAACTCTATAGATGGCCTATAACAGTGCATGTTTTACATATCTCCTAGTTGATGCACAGGTGTATTGATTCCTGGATACCATAGTTTAAAAGATCCACAGGTGGTGCTAATTATTTTATTTGTAAAGCTGAAGAGGGCATAAAAACATGCAGTTCTAGTAAAATTGTATTATGTACTATTGCTATAGTGGTCATGGTGTGGGATGGAGAGGGGGGTTTCAAGCAAGCAGAAACCTGCTTTGCATTTGCCTATGACAGCAGTGTTGCTCTACAACGTTGTGGGGAACGTCCTGCTCGCGAGCCTTATAAGGCCCGCATAGCCACTTCGCCTGGCCCAACCGGAGTATTGGGAAACTGCAGGAGAGGAGGGGGCGGTATCCGACGGAGGTGACGGATGGAGGAGGACGTGGGGTGGGAGGGCGGCAGCATGCGGGACTAGAAGGGTGATGGAGGAGGACGTGGGGTGGGAGGACGGCAGCATGCGGGACTAGGAAGGAGATGGATGAAGACGTGGGTGACGTGGGTTACCTAGCAACCGCGGGCGTGGCTATGATTGATTACCTTGCAACAGCGGACGGCAGGCAGGACTAGCAGGGAGGTGGCATCCAACGTGGGTTATCAAGGCATTTGGGGAAAGGGGGAGACTAGAAGGGGGCACGGCTTGGCAGCCGAGGACATGGGTTGCAAGGAGATTAGGTGCGTCCACTGCGTATCTTCTAAACTCCTGCTGTGCCCGGCTTCCATCATATCATGGGAGGCTGCTGCTGATAAAAAGAGGTGGTGGTGAGCTACTGTGGACCCGGAAAGACAGCGCACTTAGGTACACACACACACACACACACACACACACACACACACACACACACACACACACACACTGGGCCCACACACGCACACACACACACACACACACACACACACACACACACACACACACACACACACACACACACACACACTGGGCCTATTGCAATTAAAGCAGTTCCATCCATCACATTAGGGGTGAGTTAATTAAATTTCTTACCAAATAACTTTTAAGTTGATTATTTTTGTATGGCCCCCCGAAGGATTTTATACATATCCAAATTGCCCTTGGTCCAAAAAAGGTTCCCCACCCCTGCTCTACAACCTATTGTAGTCATCTTTCTCTTAGTTTTGATTGGGATAGAGGTGGAAGCAGAAAAAATTTACTGTTTTACTCATGCACATGCGTCCCAATGGTCACCTGCGGTGAATGCATATTGCAAGTGCATTGATTCCCATGCAGTTTCAGTATGCGTTCCTAGTTGGTCACAGCATCTCAATTATTTTTCTTATTAACGGCAGTAATCCTAAAACTCATTGCAATTAATAAAATAACAAATCATAGGACATCACAAAAGAGAGGACTTCTCAGTACTCTGTAGGACATGGAACAGAGAAATACATGCATTAAGCTGCTAGACTCAGACAGGGGAGGATTGGGTTTGAAATCCAGCCTGGGAAATTCTGGAAGCAGCCTTAATAGGAACGCAGTCTGTTGAGGGGCGGGATCTGGTGACGGGGCAGGATGCCGGAGACTACAGCGCCGTGCAGAAGATGGGGCCCACCTGGAGTCTGCACAAGGCCCGCTCCTCTGTTAAAATACCCCTGTCTGACCCTGTGCTCAGAAATTCTCAATAGTACCAGCATAGATCTAAACTAGAGGACAATCTGCTTCCAGATGCTGTTTTGACAGTATTTTTGCAAAATATAGAAACTCCATAAATAATTGAATTATTATTATTACCAGTTATTTATATAGCGCATACATATTCCGTAGCACTTTACAGAGAATATTTGGCCATTCACATCAGTCCCTGCCCTAATGGAGCTTACAATCCATATTTCCTAGAACATTTATACTAGAGATGTGCGGCGGGCACTTTTCGTGTTTTAGTTTTGGATCTGGATGATTTTTGAAATTAACATAAAAACAGCTAAAATCACAGAACTTGGGGGTAATTTTGATCCTATGGTTTTATTAACCTCAATAACATTCATTTCCACTCATTTCCAGTCTATTCTGAACACCTCACACCTCACAATATTGTTTTTAGGCCAAAAGGTTGCACCGAGGTGGCTGTATGACTAAGCTAAGCGACACAAGTGTGCAGCACAAACACCTGGCCCATCTAGGAGTGGCACTGCAGTGGCAGACAGGATGACACTTAAAAAAAACTAGGCCCCAAACAGCACATGATGCAAAGAAGTAAAAGAGTTGCAATGAAGTAGCTGTATGACTAAGCTAAGCGACACAAGTGTGCGGCACAAACACCTGGCCCATCTAGGAGTTGCACTGCAGTTGCAGACAGGATGGCACTTAAAAAAAACTAGGCCCCAAACAGCACATGATGCAAAGAAGTAAAAGAGGGGCAAGATGAAATTGTCCTTGGGCCCTCCCACCCACTCTTATGTTGTATAAACTGGACATGCACACTTTAACAAACCAATCATTTCAGCGACAGAGTCTGCGACACGACTGTGGCTGAAATTACTTGTTTGTTTGGGCCCCCACCAAAAAAGAAGCAATCAATCTCTCCTAGCACAAACTGGCTCTACAGAGGCAAGATCTCGACCTCATCCTCATCCTCCGATTCCTAACCCCTTTCAGTGTGTACATCCTCCTCCTCACAGAGTATTAATTCGTCCCCACTGGAATCCACCATCACAGGTCCCTGTGTACTTTCTGGAGGCAATTGCTGGTAAAGGTCTTTCTGAAGGAATTTATAATTCATTTTGTGGAAGTAACCTCCTACGCCGATCACTGACAAGGTGACCGGCTGCACTAAACACTCTTTTGGAGTACACACAGATGTCAGCACTTGCTCCTGACTGCCCTGCATCACCGCCAGTGGGTGGGCTTGGAAATTTTATCCTTTTCCCCGCAGCCCCAGTTGCGGGAGAAAATGAAGGAGGAGCCCGTTGACTGGCCACGTTCCGCTTGAGTTGACAATTTTCTCACCAGCAGGTCTTTGAACATCTGCAGACTTGTGTCTGCTGGAAAGAGAGATACAACGTAGGATTTAAACCAAGGATCGAGCACGGTGGCCAAAATGTAGTGCTCTGATTTCAACAGATTGACCACCCTTGAATCCTGGCAAAGCGAATGAAGGGCTCTATCCACAAGTCCAACATATTTAGCGGAATTGCTCTGTCTTAGCTCCTCCTTCAATTTCTCCAGCTGCTTCTGCAAAAGCCTGATGAGGGGAATGACCTGACTCAAGCTGGCAGTGTCTGAACTGACTTCACGTGTGGCAAGTTCGAAGAGTTGGAGAACCTTGCACAAAACGGAAATCATTCTCCACTGCGCTTGAGTCAGGTGCATTCCTCCTCCTTTGCCTATATCGTAGGTGGATGTATAGGCTGAATTTCACCTTGTTACTACCTCTTTATTCAGGTGATGGCAGGGCAGGTTCAGGAGTGTTTGATGGTGCTCCAGTCTTTGGCACGTGGTGGCTGAATGTCGAAAGTGACCCGCAATTTTTCGGACCACCGACAGAATCTCCTGCATGCCCCTTCCATTTAAAAAAAAATTCTGCTCCACCAAATTAATTGTATGTGCAAAACATGGGAGGTGTTGAAATTTGCCCAAATGCAATGCACGCACAATATTGGTGGCATTGTCCGATATCACAAATCCCCAGGAGAGTCTAATTAGGGTAAGCCATTGTGCAATGATGTCCCTCAGTGTGCCTCTTACGGAAACTGGTGATACATAGCATAGCCTGCCTAGGAATGAGTTGGCGTTTGCGAGATGCTGCTGCTGGTGCAGCTGCTGATGTTGCTGCGAGAGGCCATACATCTACCCAGTGGGCTGTCACAGTCATATAGTCCTTAGTCTGCCCTTTTCCACTTGTCCACATGTCCGTGGTTAAGTGGACAGTGGGTACAACTGCATTTTTTAGGACACTGAGTACACTTTCTCTGACGTCTCTGTACATTCTTGGTATCACCTGCCTAGTGAAGTAGAACCTAGATGGGATTTGATACCGGGGACACAATACCTCAAACAATTCTCTAAGTCCCACTGAACTAATGGCGGGTACCAGATGCACGTCTAACACCAACATAGCTGTCAAGGCCTCAGTTATCTGCTTTGCAAAAGGATGACTGCTCTCTTATTTCACCTTCCTCACAAAGGACTGTTGGACAGTCAATTGCTTAGTTGAAGTAGTACAAGTCTTCTGACTTCCCCTCTGGGATGACAATCGACTCCCAGCAGCAACAGCAGCAGCTGCAGCAACAGCAGGCGTACCACTCAAGGATCCTCCGGAGGAATCCCGGTTAGTAGAGGACTCAGTAGTCCTGCAGGCCATATTACTGGCAAGAATAAGGACATTCCTGACTGAGGAGGAAGTTGACGTTGAGGGAGTTGGTGGTGTGGCTTGCAGGAGCTTGTGTAAGGAGGAAGAAGAGATTTAGGTGTCAGTGGACTGCTTACACTCTTACCCAAAGTTTCACAACTTGACACTGACTTCTTATGAATGCGCAGCAGGTGACGTATAAGGGAGGATGTTCCTAGGTGGTTAATATCATTACTCCTACTAAATACAGATTGACAGAGGCAACACACGCTTGACACCTGTAGTCTGGATTTGTGGAGAAATAATTCCACACTGTAGAGGTGGCTTTTTTGGTATTTTGCCCAGGCATCACAATGGGCTTATTCATTCCATGGACAACAGGTGTCTCCCCCTGTGCCTGATTTAAACAAACCACATCACCATCAGAATCCTAATCGTCAACTTCCTCCTCAGCACCAGCAATACCCATATCCTCATCCTGGTGTACTTCAACAGTGACATCTTCAATTTGAATATTAGAAACTGGACTGTGGGTGCTACTTCCAGCACTTGCAGAGGGCATGCAAATGGTGGAAGGAGCCACCTCTTCCCGTCCAGTGTCGGGAAGGTCAGACATCGCAACCGCCGACAGACTTGGACTCTCTTTGGGGATTTGTGATACTGTCTTAGAACGCACAGTTCTTTGCTGTGCTTTTTCATCTTAACTCTTATCATGTTTCTAACGGGAGGATGAGGGCTTCCATCATCATGTGAAGATGAACCACTAGTCATGAACATAGGCCAGGGTCTTAGCCGTTCCTAGCCACTCCGTGTCGTAAATGGCATATTGGCAGGTTTACATTTCTCCTCAGACCATTTTAATTTCTTTTTTGGGGTCTTTTTACTGAACTTTTTTGGATTTTACATTCCCTCTACTATCACATTGGGCATCAGTCTTGGCAGACAACGTTGATGGGATTTCATCATCTATGTTATGACTAGTGGCAGCAGCTTCAGCACTAGGAGGAAGTGGTTCTTGATCTTTGTCTATTTTATCCTCCTAATTTTTGTTCTCCATTATTTTTCTGGAGTTGTATAACAATATGCGGAACAGGAGAGCGTAGCTCTACACCACACAGGGCAAAGCCTGTGAAAATTATTTGGATTCAATATTAATTACCCCTTTATTTGGAGTAAATAATATACAGCACAGGACAGCACCACTGAATTTATATGGCAGCACCACTGGACTGGACTTACATGGAATTATATGGATTTATATGGAATTATACAGTGGGATCACTGGATTTATACACTAGTACAACTGGAATTATACAGCAGGATCACTGGAATTATACGGCAGGATCACTGGAATTTAACGGCAGAATCACTGGAATTTAACGGCAGAATCACTGGAATTATATGGCAGTACCACTGGACATATACGGCAGTATGACAAGACTGGACTTATACGCAAATACCACTGGAATTATACGGCAGGAACACTGGATTTATATGTGAGTACCACTGGAATTATACAGCAGGGTCACTGGAATTATATGGTAGGACCACTGGAATTATATGGCAGGATCACTAGAATTATATGGCAGTACCACTGGACATATACGGCAGTATCACTGGACTGGATTTCTACGCCAGTACCACTGGAATTATACAGCAGGATCACTGGATTTTTATGCCAGTACCACTGGAATTATACGGCAGGATTACTGGATTTATATGCCAGTACCACTGGAATTATACAGCAGGATCATTGGAATTATATGGCAGTACCACTGGAATTATACGGCAGTACTACTGGATTTATACAGCAGTACCACTGGACATATATGGCAGTATAACTGGACTGGATTTATACGCCAGCACCACTGGAATTATACGGCAGGATCACTGGATTTATACGGCAGGATTACTGCAATTATACGTCAGGATCACTGGAATTATACGGCAGGATCACTGGAATTATACAGCAGTATCACTGGAATTATACGGCAGGATCACTGGAATTATATGGCAGTACCACTCTATTTATACTGCAGTACAACGGAACATATACAGCAGTATCACAGAAACTGGAATTATACGCCAGACCCTCTGGAATTATTCAACAGGATCACTGTACTTATACGCCAGTACCACTGGAATTATATGGCAGGATCACTGGAATTATATGGCAGGATCACTGGAATTATACGGAGGTACCACTGGACTGGACTTATACGGCAGTACCACTGGAATTATACGGCAGTACCACTGGACATAATTGGCAGTATCACTGGACTGGATTTATATGCCAGTACCACTGGAATTATATGGCAGGATCACTGGAATTATACGGCAGGATCACTGAAATTATACGGCAGTACCACTGGATTTATACGGCAGTACCACGGGACATATACAGCAGTATCACTGAACTGGATTTATATACCGCAGGATCATTGGAATTATATGGCAGGATCATTGGATTTATATGGCAGTACCGTTGGACATACAGTATACGGCAGTATCAATGGACATATACAGTACGGCAGTACCACTGTACATATACAGCAGCACAAGGACACCACCACTGGACTGATGTAGGCCAACACAGCACTACTGCATTGGACTGGACTCATACAGCAGCACTGGACATATGGCAGCAGAGGACACCACAACTGTGACTGGACTGATGCAGCACAAGACACCACCACTGGACTGATACAGCACAACACAGCACCACTGGACTGGACTTATAGAGCAGCACTGGACATATGGCAGCAGAGGACACCACCACTGTGACTGGACTGATGCAGCACAAGACACTAACAATGAACTGATGCAGGACACCGAGGACGGAGACACGTCCTCTCTCTACACTCTCCAATGCCGGAGTGAAAATGGCGGCGACGCGCGGCTCCTTATATGGAATCCAACCCCCCGCGAGAATCCGACAGCAGGATGATGACGTTTTGACTCGTTCTGGTTTCCGAGTCAAGCAGGAAAACCCGAGCCCGACTCTGATCCGGACTCGGGTGGTGAAGTTCGGATGGGTTTGTTTCTCTGAGAACCGAACCCGCTCATCTCTAATTTATACGCACACACATTCATTCTAAACGGGAGTACCCAGAGGAAACCCATGCAAGTACGGGGATAATATACAAACTCCACACAGTTAGAGCTATGGTGGTAATCGAACCCATGACCTTAGTGCTGTAAGGCAGTAATGCTAACCTGCCATTAGTACACAAGGAACATAATTCAAAATGCCAAAGTTATTCAAACACAAGAAACCTTGCAGCTTAGAGGAATACTGTATAGATTATTACGTTTTAACATACGTAGTTTACTGGCATATTTTTTAAAAAACATGAGCCGTGCAATTTTTCATATCATTTCTTTTTAAACATTGCAGTATTATCTCTGCTGCTTGGAAAAGTGCCATCTGTAGAATTTTTGGTTTGCAATTATGCTCCAGGCAAGTCAACGCAATTTCATAAGGCCAAACCAAAGTTATAGAGCCCAGTGAATGTTTAAAGCATTAATGATTTATTGCTTGTAAATGGATTATATGAGAATACACTAAAACATGTCTGGCAATTCAGTGGCTGAAAAAAAAAATGTTTGCAATTTAAAACTAAAATGAACAAGACAGACTATTATTAGCAAAAAGAATAAAGACCAGCCCTCGTGCGCTTATAGTCAGCCAATGGAACAAAAACCCTTTAAAGGAGTTCCCTCCACTCCTCAAATACAAACGATTATAGCAAAACTCAAGGGTAATGCTAACCACAGGCACCACAATAAAATACAATAAAGTGAATGAATGTAACAAAGTGTATACGTCTGTTAAACTGAATACCCTAGGCAAGATTTTAGCTGGTGCCCCCTAGCACCACCGCTGGTTCCGCCTCTGACCTTGTACCCCTTATATTTTAAATAGGAAAAGTTTGCACATTTGGCGCACAGCCCAAAAAGGGGTGTGTTTTTTCTGGCAATGGGCATGGCCACACAATAACCCCAATTCCAATTACGCCACACAGTACTGCAACTTTATTCACATATGATCATGTGATAGTGTCCATAATTCATATTACATCCCACAGTAGTATCACTTTACCTTGTAAACGAGACTCCTCACAGTAGAGCCCCTTATTCACATTACATCACACTGAATTGCTCCTTATTCACATTACACCACACCCTATTGTTCTTTATTCACATTAGACGACACAGTAGTGCCCTTTCTATATGCAACGCCACATAGTAGAGCACCTTATACACATAATGCCACACATTAGTAATGCATTTACACACATTCCACACAGTAATGCCCCTTACACATATGACATACATTATTAATGTCCTTATAAACATAATGCGCCTTACACATTATGCCAACCTTTATTAATGCCCTTTTACACATAATGTCCCTTACACATATGCCGCACATTATTAATGCCCTTATACACATAATGACACACATAGTGCCCCCTACACATTTGCTGCACATTATTAGTGCCCCTATACACATAATGACACACATACAGTAGTACCCTGTTACACATATGCCGCACATTATTAATGCCCTTATACACATAATAACACACATAGTGCCCCTTACAAATATGTTGCACATTATTAATGCATTTTTACATGACACACATAATGCTCCTTACACATATTCCGAACACTACTGCACAACCAACCCACCCGCACACAGCACTCACACTGCCACTAACACTGTGACTTCTGCCTCTGCTTGGATACAGATGTGTCCTCATAAATATTGCGTCAATGCTAACATCGGGCACCTTTTTTTTATGAAAATGCATCTTATTTGCATTGCTATTTAGCTAGGATACACAAGCAGTTTCTGCTGACTAAAATGATATGCAGCATGTCTATATACTGTGTGAGACTGTGGCTGTATCTGCATATGAAATGCTACACACAGAATATAGGCATGCCGCATATCATTTTAATCAGCAGAACCTGCTGATGCCCCTAGGCATATCAAATGCCATAGGCAATTGCCTAGTTTGCCTATGCCTATGGCCGGCTCTGACTGAATATCAACCGATGTGGACAGTGAATACCTCTGTGTCCAGACTGTCACATACCTTTTTTTACCTGTACCTGGGGCCATTTCTCTCAAAGACCCAGCTGATCGCAAAACTTAAACCACTCTTAAATCAATTTATACTGCAGCAGGTCTAGCCCAATGCCCTACCATAGTATGCGGCTGGATTTCTAGAGCCATGGTAAAATGGTCTGTTGATATTCTGAAGGGGCTGCTTACACTACCTCAGGATGAGATGGTTACACTACTACAACATATACAGGATGTTTCAAACTTTATGAGTGAGGCTGTTAAGGAACTTAGTATCATTAATGGCCGTACCACTGCTATGGCAGTATCGGCTCGTAGAGCCTCATGGCTGTGACAGTGGTCATCAGATGCTGATTCTAAAAAAGGGGTTGAGAACCTTCTTTTTACAGGTGATGCCTTGTTTAGGGAAGAACTGAACAAGTGGATATCTCAAGCAACTGCAGGTAAATCTACATTTCTGCCATCTGCTCCGCCACCTGCTAGACGTCCATAGCCTGGGTCCTCTCTGCAGTCCTTTCGGGTGGCCAGATTCAGAGGCAAAGCCAGAGGTGCCTCCAATGCTGCTAGAGGAAATCGCGGTAAGTCCCGTAAACCAGCTGCTGCTGGAACCTCGGACCAGACCACAGAATCCTCTTCCACGAAGCCCTCCACGTGATGGTTGGCCCCAGCAGCAAGGCGACTTTCAGGTTGTTGCTCGCCTTTAACACTTTGCCCATATATGGGCAGAGTCCTGCTGGGATCCTTGGGTGAGGGACCTCATATCCCATGGATATCAGCTGGAATTCCAGGAACTTCCTCCGCTCAGATTCTTCAGGTTGGGCTTACCATCTTCACCGGTAGCGAGAGTTTCTTTACAAGAGGCAGTGCAAAAACTGTTTTCCACAGGAGTTACTGTTCCAGTACTGTACCTCCTCAGCTGCACACAAAGGGGTTTTACTCTAGTCTCTTTGTAGTTCCGAAGCCGAACGGCTCTGTGCGACCGATCTTGAACCTCAAATCTCTGAACCCTTATCTTCGGGTGTTCAAATTCAAGATGGAATCACTAAGAGCAGTGATAGCAAGTCTTGAGGATGGGGAGTTTCAGGTGTCCCTGGATATCAAGGATGCATACCTGCATATCCCAATTTGGCCCCCTCACCAAGCGTTCCTCCGGTTTGTGGTGCTGGACCAACATTAACAGTTTCAGGCCTTACCCTTTGGTCTCTCCACAGCTCCAAGGTTATTCACAAAGGTCATGGTGGAGATGCTACAATTGTGCATGATGGGTGTCAATATAATCCCGTACCTGGACGATCTCCTGATAAAAGCAGTGTCCTGGGAACAGCTGCTGCACAGTATCGACTGCTTACGGATCACAGATGGATACTCAATTTCCAGAAATGTCACCTGGAATCGTCTCAGAGAATTCAGTTCCTGGGATTGATCCTGGATACAGTGTCTCAGAAGGTTTACCTTCCAATGGACAAGGCTTTGACTATTCAGTCTATGGTCCGTTCGGTACTGAAACCATGCAAGATCTTAATTCATCTTTGCATTCACTTGCTGGGCAAGATGGTGGCTTCCTATGAGGCGATCCAGTATGGCAGGTTCCATGTGCGACCATTTCAACTGGATTTGCTGGACAAATGGCTGGAATCTCACCTGCACATGCATCAGCATATAACCCTTTCACCGAAAGCACGGATATCCCTGTTATGGTGCCTACAAGTCTCCCATCTGGTGGAGGGTTGGAGTTTCAATACCCAGTCATGGACTCTGTTGACAACGGATGCCAGCCTCCGGGGTTGGGGGGCTGTGACCCAAGGGGCACAGTTCCAGGGGACATGGTTGTTTCAGGAATTTGCTCTTCCAATCAACATCCTGGAACTCAGCAATTTCCAATTCTCTCATACACGCCTCTTACCTCCTTTGGAATCAGGACATCCAGGTGCAGTCGGACAACGCCACGGCAGTAGCATACATCAACCGACAGGGAGGAACAAAAAGCAGCGCTGCAATGCAAGAGGTGTCAAGAATACTCCTCTGTGCGGAAGCCAATGCAAGGGCCATCTCAGCCATTTACATTCCAGGAGTGGACTGGGAAGCAGACTTCCTAAGCAGGCACGACCTTCATCCAGGGGAATGGGGCCCACACCCTCAGGTGTTTCAACAACTTATTCACCGGTGGGGTTGTCCACAGATAGACCTGATGGCTTCTCGTCTCAACAAGAAGCTCTATTGTTACTGCTCCAGAACGAGGGACTCGCAGGCGGTTGCGGTAGACGCTCTGACAGTGCCATGGACTTACCAGTTCATTCTCCTCCAATTCCTTGCAACCCAAGAGTTCTAAAAAGACTCAAAAAGGAAAGAGTTCAGGCAATTCTCATTGCCCCAGATTGGCCTCGACGGGCCTGGTATGCGGACCTCCTGACCTTGTTACTGGAGGAACCCTGGCCTCTTCCGCTTCTCAAGACCTTCTTCAACAAGGACTGTTCGTCTATCCAGACTTACAGTGGCTACGTTTGACGGCCTGGAGGTTGAAAGGGAGATTTTTGATCAGAAAGGATCTTCCATCCAAGGTTGTTTCCGCTATGATCCAGGCCTGTAAGGTGGTTACTTCCAAACATTACCACCGTATTTGGAAGAAATATGTTTCTAGATGTGAGGGTAGAAAATGTTCCCCTGTGGAATTTCATCTGGGCTGTTTTCTACTGTTCTTGCCTACGTTTAGGTTCCATCAAGGTTCAGATTTCAGCTCTATCTTCTTCCAGAAACAACTGGTGGTACTTCCTGAAGTACAGACCTTTCTGAAGGGAGTTATGCACATTCAACCACCCTTTGTTCCTCCCACGGCTCCATTGGACCTCAATGTGGTCTTGACCTTTCTCCAGCCGGATTGATTTTAACCCTTACATAGGGTAGACTTAAAGTACCTAACGTGGAAGACTGTTATGTTACTGGCCTTGGCTTCTGCTCAACATGTGTCGGAATTGTAGGCCTTGTCCTGTAAGAGGCGTACTTGGTATTTCATGAGAATAGGGCAGAACTCAGAACTCGCCCACAGTTTTTGCCGAAAGTGGTGTCGGCCTTTCATGTAAATCAACCAATTGTGGTTCCAGTATTATCTGAAATTTCCATTGTTCCAAAGTCTCTGGATGTACTGAGGGTTTTGAGTATTTACATCATAAGGACGGCTTGCCACAGGAAGTCTGACTCGCTTTTCGTCCTTTATGATGCTACAAAAATTGGTCGCCCTGCCTCCAAGCAGTCCATTGCTTGTTGGCTCAAATTGACTATCCAACAAGCCTTTACTTCAGCAGCTCTGCCGCTGCTGAGTTCTATTCTGGCTCAATCCACAAGGTCGGTGTGCTCTTCCTGGGCGGCTGCCCGGGGTGTCTCAGCCTTACAGTTGTGCCGGGCAGCTAATTGGTCTGGTTCGAAAGCGTTTGTTAAGTTTATTTATTAACAGTTTCTTATATAGCACATCAAAGTCCGTTGCGCTTTACAACTGGACACAATTGGATGACAAAACTGGGTAAAAACAAACAGTCATAGAGGTAGGAGGGCCCTGCTCGCAAGCTTACAATCTATGGAAAAAAAAGGCATTGATACAAAAGGATAGGTGCTATTTATTGCATAGTTGTCCACCAGATTGTAAAGGTTCTTGGTGGGCTGCGTGATATCACATCACAGCTGTGATGAACCAGGGTCAGGAGGGAGGGAGAGTGTAGAAAGAAAATATGTGGGGAATGTGTGGACTGTACTGTGGGGATATAATTGGGTAGGAAAACTATGAAGGTAATGTGAGCGGTTCTGGAATTTGATAAGCTTGTCTGAATAGGTGTGTTTTCAGGGAACGCTTGAAGGTTTGAAGACTAGAGGAGAGTCTTATTGTACGTGGTAGGGCATTCCACAGAGTGGGTGCAGCCCGAAGAAAGTTCTGTAATCGTGCATGGGAGCAAGTAATGAGTGTGGATGAGAAACGTAGATCTTGTGAAGAGCGAAGGGGTCGGGTTGGGAGATATTTTGAGATAAGCAAAGAGATGTATGTTGGTGTAGTATGGTTAATAGCCCTGTGTGTAAGCAACAATATTTTATATTGAATACGGTAGAACACAGGTAGCCAATGGAGGGACTGACATGTGGATCTGCAGATGATGAACGTCTAGCGAGGAATATTAGCCTTACAGCTGCATTCAGAATGGATTGTAAAGGTGAGAGTCTCTTCTTAGTAAGACCAGTAAGAAGACTATTGCAATAATCAATGCGGGAGATAATGAGAGCATGTTTTAGGGTTTTAGCAGTGTCTTGTGTAAGGTATGATTGTATTTTGGATATGTTTCTTAGATGTATGTAACATGATTTTGAGACAGATTGAATGTGTGGAGCAAATGACAGTTCTGAGTCAAGTATGACATCTAGGCAGCGAGCTTGTGGGGTAGGGTTGATTGTAGAGTTCTCAACAGTGTTCAACACCTTGGCCAAGGATGACCTTTAGTTTGTTTAGGCAGTTTTTCAGGGGTCTGAGCACTCTCCGACCCGTTCTGGGAGCTTTGGGACGTCCCCATGGTAATTTACTATTCCCCAGTATCCACTAGGACGTTAGAGAAAATAGGAATTTAATACCTACTGGCAGCGATGGACTGGGGCCTTGATTTGAGAATGCGTCCTGACGTATGGTGGCGTGTCGGGAGTCATAAGGGCATGGACTCGTGGCACGCCCCCATTACCATAGCGACGGTTGCTGGGGGGTCTCCCCCATTTCCATAGATACCATGGAACCAGAGAGCGGAGGCTGCACTGCGTGCGGCCTTCCTGGCTCTCTGAGTGACCGATTCGGCCCACCTGCCCATCGGCCCTTCTGGCATGTGCCAGAAGGGCCAGATGGCCAGTCCGGCCATGCCTACCAGTAAGGAAAAAAGGATTTACCGGTAGATATTAAATTCCTATTTTTACTTCTATTAATTGAACTTACATTTTTCTTTTTCCCGTGTAGGCCACAATTTCTATATAGCTTGATTTTTTATTTTAAATTTAGTTTTGAGCCAGAACACATCCGGTATGCAGTTAGCATACCGCTCGTTGAACAGTCTGTCACAATACCGGCGCTGGGAGTCCGATAGAGGCACAATGCCGCCGCCAGAATACCGGCAAGGTAGGTGATTCCTCCTCTATAGGTGTCCACGACACCCATAGAAGAAGAATAGAACCTGTGACGAGCGTAGTTGTGGCTTGCGTAGCTCGCCACCAAGCCCGCAAGGGGCTTCATTGCTTTCGACCGCTCGAGATGCTGATGTCGGGATTCTGACGTTCGGCATCCCGGGTGGCGATATATCATACCCAACACACACATCCCTGTTAAATCTAAATCTCTCTGCACATTTTAAATTATCCCACCTGCAGTGCAACATGGTTTTGCCAAGGTATAAAATTGCTCCTTTATTTTACCTTTGTTCCCATCTCTGAATTAGCCCCTTTATGTTCAAATACAAGAATTATCATGCATTATGGGCCTGATGCAGATGCAGTCACTAATGCCTATGCAGCTGCCATTTTTAAAGCTGTAGGACATGGATTCTATCACTCTTCATTGCTGCTAGCAGGGCTGACAACAGAAATCTTGGGGCCTGTTACAGTGATATCTCTGGGCCCCCTTCAGATATATATATATATATATATATATATATATATATATAAGACATACAAATTCAGCACTCACCTAATATAAACACTTCTAACTGTAATTCATCTGAATTCAGGGAATGTTAGTTCCAAAATGTTGCAATAGTTTGTTAAGCTGACCAGCCACTTCACGACCATTCCCATTTACATACCTCCCAACTGTCCCTATTTTTGCAGGACAGTACCGTTTTCTTGGGACTGTCCCGCTGCCCACCCGCGGGCTGCAGTGTCCCGCAGTGGAGGAGGGGCAGTTGAGATGCTCCTGCACTCGCTGCCCTGCTTAGCAGAGCAGGGGTGAATAGACACTGTGCGCATGCGCACAGCGTCTATCCAGTGGAGACAGGAGGAGAGGGGGGATGCCAACAGCTTACGGAGTGCTGTGCATGCCCCCTCAGTGACGAAAACTGGGTACGTGGCTCATGATCGCGGGCCCTCCCGCAAAGCAATGCCCCTTTTTCCATTGGCCATGCCCCCTTTTTGGGCAGGCGCGCGCGCAGGTGACACTCCTTGTGGAAGATAAAAGTTGGGAGGTATGCATTTGGTCAGTCCCTACACTGACTTTCAAAAATCTGAGCATTGCTCTCAGGCATCTTTTTGCTTCTATCATGGGTTTAGGCCCTGTCTCACTCTTTTAAAGAGACAAGAACCACACCCAAGCATATCAGTTAATAAATACCTGGGGAATTTCTTAACATTTAATTTACATATGGACCATAGGGGTGCAAGAAAAAGTGCGACCACAATAATTTTATATAAACAATAGGCTAGAACCCACAGCACTCATACATCCGTGGTGCCAGTGGTATTTGTGACCACACCATTTAAATTAAAAAGATCATACAAATTCAGCACTCACCTAATATTAACACTTCAAACTGTAATTCATCTGAATTTAGGGAATGTTAGTTCCAAAATATTGCAATAGTTTGTTAAGCTGACCAACCACTTCACGGCCATTCCCATTTGGTCAGTCCCTACGCTGACTTTAAAAAATCTGAGCATTGCTCTCAGGCAAGTATTTATTAATTGCAGCGCCATAACTACGTGTGTGCCAGGTGTGCCTGGCACACAGCGCAGTTGCCCTGAGGGCGCTATGGCCAGCAACTTGTAATAAGTCAAATTGACTCATTACAAGTCGCCTGTTCTGTGCTGCGTGCGTCCGTGCGCCGCGCTGGAGGAGAGCAGCAGCCGCGCTGGAGGCAGGGGAGGAGGAGGAGGAGG
This sequence comes from Pseudophryne corroboree, assembly GCF_028390025.1. NCBI lineage: Eukaryota > Metazoa > Chordata > Amphibia > Anura > Myobatrachidae > Pseudophryne > Pseudophryne corroboree. Next base: position 837,146,166 of record NC_086445.1, read on the forward strand.
GAGGGGGACTGGAGCCGCAGCAGCGCTATGTAATTGGTAGTAGCGCCACTGCAGCAGTTCCCTCTCATTCCGCATTGGCTGCCCGGCGCTGCTGTGAATGCTGGGATGCGCTTCCCTCATCCCAGCATTCATAGCGGCGGCCAGCCAATGCAGAAGGAGAGGGGACTGCTACAGCGGTGCCCTTTATCAATTACATAGCACTGCTGCAGCTCCAGTCCCCTTCCCTCCTCCTCCTTCCCCCCCTGCCAGGGATCTGCCAGCACCGAGGAGCCTGACTGCCAGCGGGGAGAGATGGTATCTATCTATCTATCTATCTATCTATCTATCTATCTATCTATCTATCTATCTATCTATCTATCTATCTATCTATCTATTCTGTCTGCCACAATGTGTAAAAAGGGGGACTGGCTGCCGTAATGTGTAAAAAGTGGGACGCTGTCTGCCGTAATGTGTAACAAGGAGGACGCTGTCTGCTGTAATATGTAAAAAGGGGATGCTGTCTGCCGTAATGTGTAAAAAGGGGATGCTGTCTGCCGTAATGTGTAAAAAGGGGGATGCTGTCTGTCGTAATGTGTAAAAAGGGGGACTGGCTGCCGTAATGTGTAAAATGGGGGAGTGTCTGCTGTAATGCGGAAATGGAGCTCTACCTGGTGTAGTGGCGCTACTGTGCAGCGAAATTTGATAATGGAGACTACTGTGCACCGTAGTATGAATTGGTATTATTTTGTGGCCACGCCCCTTTCCCACAAAGCCACGCCCCTATATATTTCCCACGCGCCTAAGGCGCCCACTGCCCCTATCTTGCATGGGGGGAGGGGCCAATGCCGTTTCTTGCACACAGCGCTAAAATGCATAGTTACGGCACTAATTAACTGATATGCTTGGGTGTGGTTCCTGTCTCTTTAAAAAAGTGAGACAGGGCCTAAACCCATGATAAAAGCATACTGTGAATTTAAAATCCAAAAGATGCCTGAGAGCAATGCTAAGATTTCTGAAAGTGACTGAAGGGACTGACCAAATGGGAATTGCTGTGAAGTGGCTGGTCAGCTTAACAAACTTTTGCAATATTTTGGAACTAACATTCCCTAAATTCAGCTGAATTACAGCTTGAAGTGTTAAAATTAGGTGAGTGCTGAATTTGTATGATTTATTTTATTTAAATGGTGTGGTCACAAATACCACTGGCACCACGGATGTATGAGTGCTATGGGTTCTAGCTTATTGTATATATAAAATATATATATATATATATATATACACATTAAGGCTTAACAGAATTTTCTGCGCTATATAAGAAACTGCTAATTAATAAATAAATTATAGATGAGCGGGTTCGGTTCTCAGAGAACCGAACCCTACCGGACTTCACCACCCGAGCCCGGATCAGAGTCAGGCTCGGGTTTTCCCGCCTGACTCGGAAACCAGAACGAGGCAAAACGTCATCATCCCGCTGTCGGATTCTTGCGGGGTTTGGATTCCATATAAGGAGCCGCGCATCCCCGCCATTTTCACTCCGGCATTGGAGAGTGTAGAGAGAGGACATGTCTCCGTCCTCCCAGTGTCCTCAGTCAGGGCTGCCATCAGAAATTGTGGGGCCCGGGACTGACAAAATAGGCAGGGCGCCCCCCCCCCCCAAAAAAAAAAAAAAAAAAAAGGGTGTGGAGCTGTTGATAATATGGGTGGAGCATCAATCATTGCGTAAACTAGTTTTTAAATAACCAAAATGCAGCCGCTTTTTCTCCATGGCTGGCTGCCAGACCATGATCTGCTGCTGGGCTACCCCTGGGTCCTTGCCCAGGACTCCAGTCCGAGCAGCCCTGCCTTTCTCCCGGGACTGATTGGGAAGTTATGAAGTGCAGTGAACTGGTTGGGGAGGGAAGGGGTGAACACTGGACTGGCAGGGTGGGAGATATTAGGATGGGGGGTTCAGAGAACTAGCATAGGGCACTGGGCTGGATGGATGGGTGGGTGTGGCATTGCAGTTGGGGGGACTGGATGCGAAGAGGTGCAGTGAGATAGGGGTGGGAGTGAGAGGAACACTAGGGTGGAGAAAGGAGCAGCAGCAAGCTGGTTTGGGAAGGAAGGGGGGTGATACGGGGCTAGAGAAGGAGCAGACACTGAGCTGTTTGCACTGACCTGTTGTTACACTCCTACCTGGCCCCGCACACTCTTTGCAGCACTGCGCGCACACAGCATCCTCCTGAGCGGCATGTCAGCAATGGCTGCTGCTACTGGAATTTGGAGTGTCTGGAGAGGGTGGCAGCCAGCGATCATGGAGAAGTGGCGGACTGGCGGTGGGTGTTTACCGCTGCTGGCGGCCTCAGTCAGTCTCACCGGCGTTGGCTGCCGGGATTATAAGGGCTGTTTAGTATGTTAGCAGCTGTCAGTCAGTCAGTCCCACCGGCGGCGGCCGCCAGGAACAGCGATGGCGGGATGTTTGAGCAGCCCGGGCCCTCCACTCTCTGTCAGAGTGGCCGGACCCGGGACAAGTGTACACAGGGCACCCCCTTGATGGCGGCCCTGTCCTCAGTGTCCGTGTCTTGTGCTGCATCTGTCCAGTCACAGTGGTTGTGTCTTCTGCTGCCATATGTCCAGTGCTGCTGTATAAGTCCAGTCCAGTGGTGCTGTGTTGTGCTGCATCAGTCCAGTGGCGGTGTGTTGTTCTGCGTCAGTCCAGTCACAGTGGTGGTGTCCTCTGCTGCCATATGTCCAGTGCTGCTGTATAAGTCCAGTTCAGTGGTGCTGTGTTGTGCTGCATCAGTCCAGTGGCGGTGTGTTGTTCTGCATCAGTCCAGTCACAGTGGTGGTGTCCTCTGCTGCCATATGTCCAGTGCTGCTGTATAAGTCCAGTCCAATGCAGTGGTGATGTGTTGTCCTGCATCAGTCCAGTGGTGGAGTCCCTGTGCTGCCGTATATGTCCAGTGGTACTGCCGTATATATCCAGTTGTACTGCCGTATACTGTATGTCCAGTGATCCTGCCGTATATATGTCCAGTAATCCAGCCGTATAATTCCAGTGATTCTGCCTTATAATTCCAGTGGTACTGGCATATAAATCCAGTTAGCCTGCCGTATGATTACAGTGGTACTGGCGTATAAATCCAGTTATCCTGCCGTATAATTACAGTGGTACTGGTGTATAAGTCCAGTCCAGTGATACTGCCATATATGTCCAGTGATCCTGCCGTATATGTCCATTGATACTGCCGTATAAGTCCAGCGGTACTGCCGTATAAATCCAGTGATCCTGCCGTATAATTCCAGTGATCCTGCCGTATAAGTCCAGTGATCTTGCCGTACAATTCCAGTGGTAGTAGCGTATAATTCCATTGATCCTGCTGTATAATTCCAGTGGTACTGGCTTATAAATCCAGTGATCCTGTTGTATAATTCGAGTAGTACTGGCGTATAAGTCCAGTCAAGTGATACTGCCGTATATGTTTAGTGATACTGCCGTATCTATCCAGCGGTACAGCCGTATAAATCCAGTGATCCTGCCGTATAATTCCAGTGATCCTGCCATATAATTGCAGTGATCCTGCAGTATAAGTCCAGTGATCCTGCCGTAAAATTCCGGTGATCCTGCCGTATAAATCCATAGAAGTTCATATAACTCTGTATAAGTCCAGTCCAGTGGTGCTGCCATATAAGTTCAGTGGTGCTGTCCTGTGCTGTATATTATTTTCTCCAAATAAAGGGGTTATTAATATTTAATCCAAATAATTTTCACAGGGTTTGCCCTGTGTGGTGTAGAGGTACGCTCTCCTGTACCGCATATTGGGGGTCATTCCGAGTTGATCGTAGCTGTGCTAAATTTAGCACAGCTGCGATCAGGCACTCAGACATGCTGGGGGACGCCCAGCACAGTGCTAGTCCACCCCGCATGTCAGTGCCGACCCCCCCTCGCAGAAATGCAAAAGCATCGCACAGCGGCGATGCTTTTGCATTTGAAGAGTAACTCCCGGCCAGCACAGCTCCTGCGGCTGGCCGGGAGATCCTCTTTGCAGCCTGGGTCGCAGTGGCTGCGTGTGAGGTCACACAGCCGCTGCGGCCCGCCCCCCCCCCAATGGTCCAACCACGCCTTTGTTGGCCGGACCGTACCCCCTAAACGGCGGCTTAATGCCACCGTCCAGCCCCCTCCCGCCTAGCGACCGCTTCTGCCTGTCAATATGTTTTGCACATACTGTACAATTAATTTGTTGCTGCAGAATTTTTAGAAAAATGACAGGGGCATGCAGGAGATGCTGTCGGTGGCCCAAAAAATTGCGGGCCACTTTCGACATTCAGCCACCGCGTGCCGAAGACTGGAGCGCCATCAAACAAACCAGTACCTGCCCTGCCATCACCTGAAGCAAGAGGTGGTAACGAGGTGGAATTCAACACTCTATATGCTTCAGAGGATGGAGGATCAGCAAAAGGCCATTCAAGCCTATACATCCACCTACGATATAGGCAAAGGCGGGGTAATGCACCTGACTCAAGCGCAGTATAGAATGATTTCCATCTTGTGCAAGGTTCTCCACACGTGAAGCCAGTTCAGACACTGCCAGCTTGAGTCAGGTCATTTGCCTCATCAGGCTTTTGCAGAAGCAGCTGGAGAAATTGAAGTAGAAGCTAAGACGGAGCGATTCTGCAAAGTATGTGGGACTTGTGGATGGAGCCCTTCATTCGCTTTGCCAGGATTCAAGGGTGGTCAATCTGTTGGAATCAGAGCACTACATTTTGGCCACCGTGCTTGATCCTAGGTTTAAAGCCTACGTTGTATCTCTCTTTCCTGCTGGTGAGAAAATATTGTCAACTCAAGCGGAATGTGGCCCGTCAATGGGCTCCTCCTTCATTTTCTCCCGCAACTGGGGTTGCGGGGAAAAGGATAAACTTTCCAAGCCCACCCGCTGCCGGTGATGCAGGGCAGTCAGGAGCAAGTGCTGATATCTGGTCCGGACTGAAGGACCTGCCAACGATTACTGACATGTTTACTATCACTGTATATGATTCTGTCACCATTGAAAGAATGGTGGAGGATTATATGAGTGACAGCATCCAAGTAGGCATGTCAGACAGTCCGTACGTATTCTGGCAGGAAAAAGAGGCAATTTGGATGCCCATGCACAAACTGGCTTTATTTTACCTAAGTTGCCCCCCCCTCCAGTGTGTACCCCGAAAGAGTGTTTAGTTCAGCCGGTCACCTTGTCAGCGATCGGCATAGGAGGTTACTTCCAGAAAATGTGGAGAAGATGATGTTCATCAAAATGAATTATAAAGTCCTCCGTGGAAACATTTACCAGCAATTGCATCCAGAAAGTACACAGGGACCTGTGATGGTGGATTCCAGTGGCGATGAATTAATACTCTGTGAGGAGGAGGAGGATGTACACAGTGAAAGGGGTGAGGAATCGGAGGATGAGGATGAGGTGGACATCTTGCCTCTGTAGAGCCAGTTTGTGCAAGGAGAGATTGATTGCTTCTTTTTTGGTGGGGGCCCAAACCAACGAGTCATTTCAGCCACAGTCGTGTGGCAGACCCTGTCGCTGAAATGATTGGTTTGTTAAAGTGTGCATGTCCTGTTTATACAACATAAGGGTGGGTGGGAGGGCCCAAGGACAATTCCATCTTGCACCTCTTTTTTTATTTATCTTTGCAAGTGCTGTTTGGGGACACTTTTTTTAAGTGCCATCCTGTATGACACTGCAGTGCCACTCCTAGATGGGCCAGGTGTTTGTACCGCCCACTTGGGTCACTTAGCTTAGTCATCCAGCGACCTTGGTGCAAATTTTAGGACTAAAAATAATATTATGAGGTGTTCAGAATAGACTGGAAATGAGTGGAAATTATGGTTATTGAACTTAATAATACTATAGGATCAAAATTACCCTTAAATTCTATGATTTAAGCTGTTTTTGAGGTTTTTTAAAAAATCGCCCGAAACCAAAACGCATCCAAATCCAAAACCCGAAAGGGTGGTTTTGCCAAAACGCGTCCGAATCCAAAACACGACCAATGACCCGAATCCAAAATCAAAACACAAAACACGAAAAATGCCCGCTGCACATCTCTACTAAAAAAGCGATGGAGCTTTTACTGACACCCATGGTCTGTGAGGGCTGGGGTAGTGAACTAAACTTTCACATATATTGTCACCTCAATGGTCCTCTCTACCGTGATATAACATTATTTTCTTCTTCTTGGTCTGGCACAGTAGTCCAAATTACAAAGTTTATCCCCAAAGAAACCCCAAACGAAAAACAAAAAAACCTGTGCATAAAGACTTGCCCAAGCACTAACAACAGCATTTTATTATGCTGGCTGCTTGTGCAACAATGTGATTACATGCAGCGATTCCCTGTCCCTGCCTTGGTTTCCATTTTGGCACCCCAGGAAGTGTAGACCAAGCACCAAGGAATTGCAGCAGCGGCACATGCAGCGCCCATGGGAGCTGATTTGCAGTGTTAGAGTGTTTTTCCATTACCAGCCAACAGCCGCATCACCGGGGATAGGTTAAGGTTAAATGTATTGGAACAACGTATATCTATGGAGGAGGGATGTGTTATGGAGAGAGTAGGACAGGGCCTAGAGAGTAGACATCAGTGTTTCAGGTCCTAATAGTTAGGTTGCTGGTTTCTGGATGCACTTGCCCCAAGCAGCATTTTCATTGGAAAGAGTCTTCTTAAATCTCACATCAGGCACACTATGTTTATGGAATGATTCCCTATAATCATAGAAGATCTCTGGTTAAAGAGGATTAGTTGAGTACATGTATTTATTCGCTATCACTGCTGATTAGATCTGCATTTTCTGAGTTTTTTTTAATCTACAGAGAGCTTACAAGACTTTGAAACACATACAGTATCTTATTCAGCTGCTCTGTACTACAATGGGAACCATATGATACACCTATATACTTGCTTTCATGAAAAAACGAGTTTTATGGTAAGAACTTACCTTTGTTAAAACTCTTTCTGCGAGGTACACTGGGCTCCACAAGGAATGGACAATGGGGTGTAGAGTAGGATCTTGATCCGAGGCACCAACAGGCTCAAAGCTTTGACTGTTCCCAGAATGCATAGCGCCGCCTCCTATATCACCCCGCCTCCCTGCACAGGATCTCAGTTTTTAGTTAACCAGTCCAATGCAGTAGCAGGAAAAGAGACGACAACGGTTAGTAGCCACAACACCGCATTCTCATGACAGGAGACGCGTCAGCGGTTAATGCCATACCAACCCAAAGAAGCTAAGTGCGTCAGGGTGGGCACCTTGTGGAGCTCAGTGTACCTCGCAGAAAGAGTTTTAACAAAGGTAAGTTCTTACCATAAAACTCGTTTCTGCTGCGGGGTACACTGGGCTCCACAAGGAATGGACAATGGGGATGTCCTAGAGCAGTTCCTTATGGGAGGGGACGCACTGTAGTGGGCACAAGAACCCGGCGTCCAAAGGAAGCATCCTGGGAAGCGACAGTATCGAAGGCATAGAACCTTATGAACGTGTTCACAGAGGACCACGTAGCCGCCTTGCACAATTGTTCAAGGGTCACACCACGTTGGGCCGCCCAAGAAGGTCCAACAGACCGAGTAGAATGGGCCTTAATGTGATCAGGAGCAGAGAGACAAGCCTTCACATAAGCATGTGCAATCACCATCTAGCCAGAGATTGCTTGTGAGCAGGCCAGCCCCGTTTGTGAAACCCAAACACAACAAAAAGAGAATCAGATTTCCTAATAGGAGCAGTTCTCTTCACATAGATACGGAGAGCCCGTACCACATCCAAAGACCGCTCTTTGGGAGACAGATCAGGAGAAACAAGTGCCGGAACTACAATCTCCTGATTAAGGTGGAACGAAGAAACCACCTTAGGTAGATAGCCGGGACGAGTCCTAAGAACCGCCCGGTCATGGTGAAATATCAGATATGGGGAACTACAGGACAAGGCACCCAAATCCGACACTCTTCTAGCTGAGGCAATAGCCAGCAGAAACACCACCATAAGGGAAAGCCACTTAAGGTCAGCTGAACCAAGAGGTTCAAACGGAGACTCTTGTAACGCCTCCAAAACCACCGGCAAGTCCCAAGGAGCCACAGGCGGGACATAGGGAGGTTGGATACGCAACACGCCCTGAGTAAAGGTATGCACATCAGGTAAGGTCGCAATTTATCTCCGAAACCACACCGACAAGGCAGATATTTGAACCTTGAGGGAGTCCAGACGCAGGCCTAAGTCCAGGCCCTGCTGAAGAAAAGCCAACAACTTGGCTATACTAAACTTGGAAGCGTCATAATCATTAGATGCGCACCAAACAAAGTAAGAATGCCAGACCCTATAGTAAATCCGAGCAGAAGTCGGTTTCCGGGTCCGCAACATAGTTTGAATGACCGCCTCAGAAAACCCTTTAGCCCTTAAGACGGAAGCTTCAAGAGCCACACCATCAAAGACAGCCGGGCTAGGTCCTGGTAGACACAGGGGCCCTGAACGAGGAGGTCTGGCCGTTGTGGAAGTAGAAGTGGACGCTCTGACGATAGACCTTGCAGGTCTGAGAACCAGTGCCGTCTGGGCCACCCCGGAGCTATGAGAAACAGATTTCCTTTTTCTTGTTTGAACTTCCGAATTACCCTGGGCAGGAGTGACACTGGAGGGAACAGATACGGCAGCCGAAACCTCCACGGTACCGCCAGCGCATCCACGAATGCTGCTTGAGGATCCCTTGTCCTTGTTCTGAAGACTGGAACCTTGTGATTGTGTCGAGACACCATCAGATCTACGTCTGGAAGGCCCCACCTTTCCACTAGGAGTTGAAACACTTCTGGATGGAGGCCTCACTCGCCAGCATGCACGTCCTGACGACTGAGAAAGTCCGCTTCCCGATTCAGGACTCCCGGAATGAATATTGCTGATATGGCCGGTAGATGGCATTCTGCCCACTGTAGAATCCGTGAGACTTCTTTCATTGCTAGGCGGCTTTGAGTGCCGCCTTGAAGATTTATGTAAGCCACTGTGGTGGCATTGTCCAACTGTACTTGGGGGGTCATTCCGAGTTGTTCGCTCGCAAGCTGATTTTTGCAGATTTGCTCACGCTAAGCCGCCGCCTACTGGGAGTGAATCTTAGCTTCTTAAAATTGCGAACGATGTATTCGCAATATTGCGATTACACACCTCGTAGCAGTTTCTGAGTAGCTCCAGACTTACTCGGCATCTGCGATCAGTTCAGTGCTTGTCCTTCCTGGTTTGACGTCACAAACACACCCAGCGTTCGCCCAGACACTCCCCCGTTTCTCCAGCCACTCCTGCGTTTTTTCCGGAAACTGTAGCGTTTTTTCCCACACGCCCATAAAACGGCCTGTTTCCGCCCAGTAACACCCACTTCCTGTCAATCACATTACGATCGCCAGAACGATGAAAAAGCCGTGAGTAAAATTCCTAACTGCATAGCAAATTTACTTGGCGCAGTCGCAGTGCGAACATTGCGCATGCGCACTAAGCAGAAAATCGCTGCGATGCGAAGATTTTTACCGAGCGAACAACTCGGAATGACCCCCTTGAACAGGATGGTTCTGAATTAAATGCTGGGCTAGGTTCAAGGCATTGAAGACCGCCCGCAACTCCAGAATATTGATCGAGAGGAGGGACTCCTCCTTGGTTCTCCGCCCCTGAAGGGAGTGTTGCTCCAGCACCGCGCCCCAACCTCTTAGACTGGCATCTGTTGTCAACAGGACCCAGTCAGATATCCAGAACGGACGGCCCCTGCACAGTTGTTGGTCCCGGAGCCACCAGAGCAGCGACAGACGGACCTCCGGAGTCAATGAGATCATTTGAGACCTGATCCGGTGAGGCAGGCCATCCCATTTGGCTAGAATCAGCCTCTGGAGAGGGCGAGAGTGAAATTGAGCGTACTCCACCATGTCGAATGCTGACACCATGAGGCCCAGCACCTGCATCGCCAAATGTATCGACACTTGCGGACGATATAGGAAGCAACGAATCCTGTCCTGAAGTTTCAGGACTTTCTCCTGAGACAGGAACCACTGCTGGTTGTGAGTGTCCAATAGTGCTCCCAGATGCACCATGCTCTGAGCAGGGATCAGGGATGACTTCTTCCAGTTGTTGAGCCACCCGTGGGCTTGCAGAAATCGGACCGTCACATCTAGATGACGCAGGAGAAGTTCTGGGGAATTTGCCAGGATTAACAAGTCATCCAAATACGGCAGTATCCTGACCCCTTGACGGCGGAGTACCACCGTCATCACCGCCATGACTTTTGTAAAGACTTGCGGAGCCATTGTTAAACCAAAAGGTAACGCCCGAAACTGGTAATGGCAGTTGCCAATCGCAAATCTCAGGTATTGCTGATGAGACACTGCTATAGGAATATGCAGGTAAGCATCCTGTATATCCAGGGAGATGAAGTACCCAGGTTCCAAGGCCAGAAATAAAGAGCGAAGGGTTTCCATCCGGAGCTTGGAAACCTTCACAAACCTGTTCAATGCCTTGAGGTTGAGAATGGGCCGGGAGGACCCATTCGGTTTCGGGACAAGAAACAGTGGAGAATAGTACCCCCGGCCCCTCTGCGCAAGAGGCACCTGTACTACGACTCCTGTATCCAGGAGGGTATGTACCACCGAATGTAGAGTGTTTGCCTTTGTATTGTCCAACGGGACATCTGTCTGGCAAAATTGATGAGGGGGTCGGTTTATGAAGGCTATGGCGTAACCTCGAGTGACGACTTCCCGTACCGGGCATCTGAAGTGGTCTTCAACCATTCCTGGGGATCCCCCAGAGGGAGGCCCGCCCCGTCATGCAGCAGGCTTATCTGTCTTGGAAGCTGGCTGACGGGCTGCCCAGGCTCTTTTGGGCTTAGGCTTACCAGGTTTGGAAGTGCGGGCCTGCTTGTTGTACGCCTGACCTTTTGCTTTACCTGAAGGACGAAAGGGGCGAAAGGAAGTACCTTTAGCCTTTGACACAGAAGGAGCAGTACTTGGCAGACAGGCAGTTTTGGCAGTAGCCAAGTCAGCCACAATCTTATTTAAATCCTCCCCAAATAGAATATCTCCCTTAAAAGGGAGTACCTCCAGGGTTTTTCTAGAGTCCAGATCCACAGACCAGGATCTCAGCCACAATATCCGGCGAGCCAGGACTGACGCAGTCAATATCCGGCTGCCAGGAAACCGGCATCAGAAGCCGCCTCTTTAATATAACGAGAAGCTGTGACAATATAAGACAAGCATTGTCTAGCATGGTCAGAGGAGATTTCAGCATCTAACTCCAATGCCCATGCTTCAATGGCCTCTGCAGCCCAAGTAGCTGCAATAGTGGGCCTTTGTGCAGCACCCGTCAGGGTGTAAATCGCTTTCAGACAACCCTCCACACGTTTATCTGTAGGCTCTTTTAGAGACGTGACGGTGGTGACCGGTAGAGCTGAGGAAACCACCATCCTAGCCCCATGTGAGTCCACTGGAGGAGGCGTTTCCCAATTCTTAGACAGCTCCGGCGCGAGGGGATAGCGAGCCAGCATATTCTTTTGAGGCACAAACTTCGTACCCGGGTTTTCCCAGGGTTCCTGACGTATATCAATTAGGGGGTCAGAGTGACGTAAAACTTGTTTAATCACCTTCTGACACTTGAACTTATCTGGTTTCTTAGGAAGAACGGATGGCTCGGGATCATCCGTAATCTGTAAAATTAACTTAATAGCCTCCAAAAGATCAGGAACATCCACATGTGAACCACCCTCCCTATCAGCCATATCTGAGTCAGAACCTGTGGGGTCAGTGTAAGTGCCGTCTTCATCCGACGAGGTGTCAGTGACAGCAGTGGATTGTGAGAAGACAAGCGCTCGCTTAGAGGACCCCTTGGACGTAGGCGAGCGACGGTCAGACTTTTTAGTAGTCAGGGACTGGTTCAACTTCTTTATTTGAGCAGATAAATCGTCCGCCCACGGCGGGTTAGCTGCAGGGACCACAAACGGTTGCACCGGCATTGGGGGTCCCATAGGGGGTGTTAGTTTATGAACTAACGTATGCAGAAGTGTGGAAAAAGCGGCCCACGGCGGGTCATTATTTGCCCCCGTTGCCACCGTCCCACTGGGGGACAAGGAGCCCCCAGAACCAGAGCCCAAAGCTGCTATATTCTTCTCATAGGTATCTGCGGCTTCAGCAACACCGGCAGTGTGTTCAGCCCCAGAACCGTTACCCTCAGAAGCAGACATGATATAACTTGCAGTATCAGGTAACACAGTACAATTTGTCAGCAGCCCAATACCTCTAGCCCAAACCCCTGCGCAGTGTAGTCAGCACCAGCAGAGATAAAGGAGAGATATGGTGACTAAATCACAGAGAAAAATACGTAATACAGTATATCTTTGTGAAAATCCTATATTAAATAAAACCTGACGCACCAAGCCCCCTCAGGTTATAGAATATAGGGATAGCAGGCTGAGTGAAAGACACGAAATGGACACCACTCAGCTATCAAATGCACACACAAATAGTCACAGTCTGTACAATGCAGAGGTTATTACTAACAATAATACTGCACTGGACTAGCTTACACAGCTATATAACAATAGATATAACAGTACACAGTAAGAACTGGATGTATATCACAGGGTAATTGTACTAGGAAACCTTGACTAAGTGCACTCTTTCTTAACTAACACTGACTAAAAAAAGGCAGGTAGAATACTTAAGTGTCTTGTAAAGTCACAGCACTGACAACCAGGCGGCTTTACATAGGAGGATTTGCACAAGCATTCCCAGGAACAGTGAGCTGAGGGATAATGGCGCCGCAGACACTGCCAGGGAGTGAGGGAGAGACAGATATGCAGCACCAGGGCGGGAACATTTGCAGGAAATGGCACCCTGGGGCTGGGGGAGGGGCTTCAGGTCCAAGCTCTATCCCCCTGCTGGCAAAACCACCGGGTACTGCGGGCTCTGATAAAACGGTTTATAGAGAAAACCTGACCTATCCCAAGCCCTGGTGATCTAGAGGGATCGCCTGTACTGCCACAGTGTCCACCACTAGCGTGTGCGGCCCGCCTCCCACTGACCACGCCGGATCGCGATAAAGACCGGGTCCCGCAAGCGGGACCCACTTACCACCTCCCGAAGCGCGGCAACGCGATCCCGGAGAGCCCCCATCGTGTGTGCCTGACAAGAAGAAAACCGGAGCCTCCTGCTGTAGTTAACCGGCAACCAGGGCTCGGGAGTGTACAGCGCCGCTGGGGAGAGCCGGAGCTGCAGCCGTGAATGCAGCAATTACAAAACTGAGATCCTGTGCAGGGAGGCGGGGTGATATAGGAGGCAGCGCTATGCATTCTGGGAACAGTCAAAGCTTTGAGCCTGTTGGTGCCTCGGTTCAAGATCCTACTCTACACCCCATTGTCCATTCCTTGTGGAGCCCAGTGTAACCCGCAGCAGAAACTTCATTTTTTAATTCTGTATATAGGGCCTAATTAAGACCTGATCGCAGCATCAAATTTGTTCTCTAATGGGCAAAACCATGTGCATGTGCACTGCAGGGAGGAGGGAGTGGGGGGGGGGGCGGGCAGATATAACACGTACAGAGAGAGATAGATTTGGGTGGGGTGTGTTCAAACTGAAATCTAAATTGCAGTTTAAAAATGAAGTAGCTAGTATTTACCCAGCACAGAAACAACATAACTCACACAAATCTAACTGGGTGATCTTCAGTATGCCAACTGACGGGATCCCGGCGCACATTATACCGGCATACCGACACTTATTCTCCCTCGTGGGGGTCCACGACCCCCCTGGTGGGAGAATAAAATAGTGTGGTGCGCATAGCGCGCCACCGTGCCCGTAGCGTGGCGAGCGCAGCGAGCCCGCAAGGGGCTCATTTGCGCTCGCCACACTGTCGGTAAGCCGGCGGTCGGGCTCCCGGCGCCGGCATGCTGGTCGCCGGGAGCCCGACCGCTGGCATACCATAGTGAACCCATCTAACTCTCTGACCATGTTATGTCTGCCCCCCTACAGTGCACATGGTTTTGCCCATTAGAGAATAACTTTGCTGCTGCGATCAGGTCTGAATTAGGCCCATAGTTATACCCGGCCTGTTTTGTCAGCAACAATGAAATAAGAAGCAGCACAAGAATGTCTTTAAATATGAATTGCAAAGTAGTTCTTTAATATGAAACAAGTTAAACATTAAACAGACTTATTACCCTTTGCCAACTAATGTAGCTTGCTGGAATGATACAGTTATTTTTAGTCTACCAGTTTTATGATCATCCATTTGCAAATGGGTCATTTAAGGCAACAAGGGGATAAAGTACTTTGACTTTGACTAAGATCACAGTATCCGCAAAGTCATTTGGTAAGATAAAATATAAAACAAAAACGATCTTTGGGATCGTGTCTAAAAAACGTATGAGTGTGATGTGTTGAATTAGCTAGTGACAGCTCTATAAATCACCGGCTGGGGTAGACACAGTATGTTCTTTGTTGAATCCTTGCTGACACACCGCATTTGAAGAATATCACATACTGAGCACAGGCAGATCAATTAAAATCACATAGCCTTTTAAAACCTGATCAGTACTTGAGGAGAAGTGCTCTATCCTATAATCTCAGATACATTCTGAAAGTTTTATTGCTTATCACAGCCTCAGAGAACATAACACTTGAATACAAAGTCAACAATTTGCGCTATGACACAGGGATTAAAAAATATATTTAACACTTCTAGAAATTATTTAGTGAAATGTGTTTTTCTTGTGTTGGGAGAATGTCAATACTTTAGTGTTAAAATCTGCTTTTTATTCTACTAAATTCAACATATTAATGTTGAGTGCTTTCATTTTGCAATTATGTGTTTTGTAATATTTGAACATATGTTCTCATGATGTAAAAATGAACAGTATCTACCTGAATAGCTCTATATATAAAGCAGATGAGTAATTCTCAGCCAGTACCCTGTGACTCTTATTCTATCACATAATGTGTAATAGATGAATGACAACTTTACAAGGTGCTAAAAATATATTTTAAGATTCAATCGGCTCTATTCTAATGTTTTTATAATTGCACATGATGAATCAGAGAGTGAATGGTTACAATTTATCAACCGAGGAACATCAATGATCATTCATATGTATTTGTTTAACAATTGTATGTTATACAAAAGATAGCCAGAAGCAAGCTGAAAGACACCTCACATTGCGCACATATGGCACAGTGCACTGGAGCCCAGCTCCCACTTACCGGATTTGGTAGCGCTGGTCCAATGGGGCAGGGGTGACTCTGTTTTGTGCGGGGCATGGAAATACCCTCCTCACTAACTGACAGCCCCTCATCCTGGCTCCTGCTGCACCAGAATCCCATAGCTCTTCCCAGCAGCTTGGCCTCAGTGTGGCTTTGGCTCCAGGTGGCTGCAGCTACCAGGAAGTCTCTCGGCACATTATCTGGATGATAGAGTGACAGTTAAAAGGTAGACAAACAATAGATTGACATCAAATGGTCAACATGCATATGGTCGACATGCTCAAAAGGTCAACAGGTTGAAATGGTTGACATGACAGTGGTCGACACAGCATATGGTTAACACAAGTTTTTTTTAGGACTTTTTTGAATACTTTACCATGCATGTGGACTATAATTCAGAATGGTAACCTTGCTCGAAGCATGGTGAGCAAAGGGAGTCAGTGCACTAATTGGGGATTCACATGCTGGAAGGAAAATTTTTACACCAAAATAAAAACTCATGTCGACCTTTTCATGTGTTGACTATTTCCATTTCGACCCTGTCAACCTTTTTACCATGACCACTTTGTGCATGTCGACAATTTGGTGTCGATCGATACATAGTTGACCTTCTGAGTGTCGACCCTTTGATCCATAACCTCTGGGCACTATTCAGTGGCAGAGAATTAGGGTCATTACTTGATCTCTAACTTCTGTTACTGTTTGTACTCAATGCATTCTAGACTTATCTGTGTTCTACTCCTATCCATCTGATGATTCTTCCATTTTTGCTTTTCTTCTGACCTGCTTCTGCTTGTTCCACGATACAGCATTGCTCACTTGGTTCTGACCTGTTTCTGATGACGACTCTTCAGTAGGCCCCATGGAGCTCAGTTTGCTGCATGCCTTTTGGATCCTCCACCAACCCTGAACATTAGGAATACAGTTAGAGTGCCGCGGCCTATGTATGAGGAGCAGTGAAGCCCAATCCCCCTTGTGGGGGTTCCTGTTGAATACCATTGATGCATTTGACTCCTCACCTCTGCTCAGTGTAGTTGTAAATCCTAGAAGTAAGGCCACAATCCACATGACCCCAGCAAGAGTTGTGACAACATCCTTGAAGCTAAAAATGAATCGGTTAAAACATAAAGACAGTAAGTATAACTAGTTTTAATTACTTTAACATATTAGTGTGTTGTAGGAGTTTTAGTAACTAGAGTGACCATATTATCCCTTTCACTTGGAACGCTCATGGATTACGCAGGTTCTGTGGCTAACTGACTTCAAGCCTACATTTCAGCTGATTTTAATCAGCCACATAACCTGTGTAATCCATGAGCATCCCAGGTAAAAGGGATAAAATGGTCACTCTATAGTAACATAACATACAGTACTGTATCTAAGCTGTCCAATATGAAATGGTAGCTGCTCAATCAATTTGGTAATACTTCTTAGGTGCATGAAAGGGAGGGGTTATTCTAAACTAGAGAAAGAAAATGTGTTTTCCCCAGCACACCAAAAAGTATCAGCAATAAGACTTGGGCACTACATGATAATAGAAAATTCAGAGATCTTAGTTGCATATACTATTCATGGAAAGGTGCAACTAGCAAGGCCCGCTGCATGACGTATGGAGCAAAGATGTAGCAGGACACATTTGTATTTGCAAAGATATGATTAAGACACCAGGTCGTGTCAAGGCTTCTCTGATACTGGTGGCCGGTAAAGGTACATTATAATAGTGCCCACTCTGGGTCATATAATTGCTTATTGTTATACTACATGATATCTACCCTTCCCGTTTCTTAACCTGAGGGAATCCTGTTAGGAGTGTGTTATGACTTTAGTGTGTCTGAATTTAATACTGCGTGTAACTAGGGGTGTGCAAGCTATGCTACTGTCACAAGCACAAGGCTCTGGAGGTGGCACCATTCCTGCTCCATTTTACCTGTATTTGGCTTGCTAGAGGGGTAGATGGGAAAATTCGGGGAGGAGTGTAAAGGGAGTAGCAGGGACGGATTAACAATTTAGCACCTGGGAATGCAGCCCCAGGCCTCATCATAAAATTAGACCCATCACTGGGCTGGGTCTTTGATGGTGCAAGGGTTAACACTTTTATCTATTCAATAATGCCTTAAGCAATCCCTTCTGTGTCATGCAAAGTGCGAACCTTGTCAATTGACACCACCCCTGCGCTCACGGCTCTCACTTAATACATGCACAGACAAGAACAGTGAGCTGGCAGTGGCATGCATTCCACTCATGGCTCACAATGGGGGATGTGTGTGCAAATGCACATGCGCACACTGCCAGTGACACGCTCACGTGAGGCATGATGACATGGATCATTGTTACCGCTACAGCCAAGGGGGAGGGTGTGGAGATTTCCCTAATCCTTTCAGTTGTTCTTTTTTGGCCAGTATGCTGTCATGGGACCATTCCAAGGTCCAGCATTCAGTTTAGTCAAGGGACAGACTGACACATGCATGTCCTTATACTCAGAGGCGGATTGGCCATAGGGTTTACAGGGAAGATTCCCGGTGGGCCGACACACCCGTGGGGCCTCTTTTGTTTGAGGACATGTGGTCCTTTTTATAGACATAATGAATAAGATGCAAAATAATTAGCTCTCTCCCTCCCTGTACAGCAGCAGCACTGACAGTGCTGAATCTGCCGCCCACTGCCCAATCACATTGTCAGCAGTGACATGGGCGTGCTTTCATATGGGCTGAAAGCACATCCCTGATGCACTGAGGCACTTGTATAGGTGCCGCTTACAATAGTTTTTTTTAATGGGCTTTTACAGCCCTCTGCTTGGCCCGCCCCCTGCTTCCAGCCGTTTACAATGGGCAGCATGAGGCACCGCTCTCAGTGCCGCAGAAATTACTTTTTAAATACTGAAAATGATTAGATTAATATAAGAAGATACTTATGACACAGAACGTGTCATAAGTATCTTCTTTGTATTATTTTAATCCTTAATGACTGCCTCCCCTGACTGCACGTTCCTGGTGCAACCCCTAATTGGTAAGCAAGGTACACAACACCAAATAGGAATCCAGCACAGAGGGGAGATTTGGACCTTTGAGCATCAATAACTGGTGGGGATACTAAGGATACACACCAATATAATATCCATATACAGATGTATTATCAGATATAGAGGAGTGGAAAGGTGTAGTGAACAAAACAGGATCATTAACACATACATTGTAAATTCGTATATCAAATAAATCCATCTATATACATTGTGTAATGTATTCTGTGACCTAGTTTCATAGACAAATGACTTCAAAACAGGACTTCCTTTACAGGTTTAAAAAGCTAATTGTTGTGTTAGATGTACATTTGATGTGTAAATTGTAACGCCTGGAATACTACTCTAGCTACTAGACAACACTGGCAACTAAAGAGGTAACAGAATAACTTCAAATGCCTCATGGGGTGATCTATGTCCTGGTACCAACCTAATGGTGCCATACATAAACAGGGGCACCAACAGCCCTGCTGGGCCCTGATACAGGGAGGGGTGTGTTGGAGTGACCAGACCCTCTCCTTAGAAAAGGTAGGTGGGGCCAAAACCTGTGGGTGGCTGTGGGTGTGTGGGTGCGATCTCTCCCCCAAACAGGGAGAGAGAGGACTGACTGCTGGTGCAGCTGCCTCTCTCCCCAGCCCAGCACACCCTTCTGGGCTGGGGAGAGAGGCAGCTGCAGCAGCTGTCAGTCCTCTCTCTCCCTGTCCAAACTGCGGCTCGCAATAACAGGGAAGGGGGAGGGGAGCAGCAGGACCCAGGCCACCTGTGGGCCCCTCCAACAGGCCTAAGCCCGGGTAAAGCGTACCCACATCCTCCCTCCTCTCAGCCACACTGGGCACAAAGAGACATTCTGTATACTCTGAGAACTCCGGGTGGCTTTCTATATTTGGTATAGGCAAATATATTTGTTATATATTTTACTCATATTTCATGATTTAAGAAATCTTGGTATCAAATTAATTTCAGGAACACATATGGCAAGACGTGCCCTAGGTATAAATAACTGATGCATGGGGAACCTTAAATAATTACATATATTCCTGAATGGGTCATAATGATATTATAATAGCGTTGGGTATGAAATACTAGCATTCACGATGCCGATGGTCAGAATACCAACAGCAGCATCCCGATGGTGGGAAATCCTTTCCCCAGGAACCCCGTAACCCAAATCCCCCCCACAGCCTAACCCTCCCCGGTGGCACCTAGATCTAACTCCCACTTCCAACAATCTAATCCTAACCCTCCCTACCCCGCACCCTAACTCTCACCAGGGATGTCTACCCCTAACCCCCTTCCCACAGCCTAAACCTAAACCCCCCCCCCCACAGTCTAAACCTAAACCCCCTTCCCCCAGCTTTCCTCTCTGGCAGCTCGTCATACGTTCCTTCAGGATACTGCCTGTAGGAATCCCGGCGTTGGGTTTGTGAACCTTGTCGGGATACCGACGCCAGCATTCCGAGCAGTGTCAGGATTCCGGTGCCGGCATTTCGACTTCCGGGATCCCAACAGCTGGGATCCTGACCAGATCCTTTATAATAATATCACATTTGATAATATGTAAATGTAAGAGAAATTATGATCGATTGATTAAAGGGGGTGTTTTTCAAAGGACCAAAAGTGATTATACAATTGACTCAAAAGCTATTTCATGGACAGGTCTGGGCTATTTCTTTGTTATTTCTTAATCAATTAAGTAGGAAAAACGTCTGGAGTTGATTTTTCTAACTGTGGCATTTGCATTTGGAAGCTGTTGCTGTGATCCCGCGACATGTGGTCCAAGGAGCTCTCAATGCAAGTGAAACAGGCCATCTTTAGGCAGGGCTGGATTAACAATTGGGTGGGTGGAGCTGCAGATCCAGGCCTCCCAGAAAATAATGCCCACAGAATCTGCTGGAGAGCAGCCAGTGTTGACAGGAGAGAAAAATGCAGTCATCATGAAAAGACTAGCTGAATCATCTTATGGCTACCCCCTTCCTTCCTTCACCATCCCGATCAGAAGAAGTTTGATCCCATGGAGCAGTCTAAAGCCCTGCCTCCTATCCACCCGAAGCTCCACCCCTGACCATATGAAGCTCCGCCCCATTTGTATAAAGCTGTTTCCCTCAAAGTCCTGAAGCTCATTCACCACCCACATCTCCCTCAGCAGCTGAGTTCAGAGATGCTGTGGGTAGAGCACAGAGCCCGTGCTTCCTAGCATAGGAGGAAATGCAGCTGTCACTGGCTGTGTGGAAAAACCAGCAGGCATACCTAAAGTACCTCCCCACAGATCAGTGTAATGACTGGCCACTGTCTAGTATGTATGTGTTTGTGTGTCAACCCAGGGGCGCAAATAGGTGGTGAGGGTTGGTGGTGGCTAGGGCAACGGACTTGAGGAGTTTGGCCTATACGTAGCAGGAAGGAATGGGAGGCCAGCAGATTCTGGAGCTCCCTGCAAGTGGCCATGTCCCTGGTGGTGTCAGATCACCTCGCCATGGAGATGGAAAATATAAGCATGCTGGAGGGGGCTATAATCACACTCATTGTGGGTGTTCCTTGGTGTTGTGTGGAGTGACAGAGATGACTCAGTGTCAACCCCCTCCCCCCCCCCCCCGTGCTGTACTGAGCATGGCCTGGTCTCACCCCACCCCTCAGCTGAAATGGTACAGTCTGGCTTCCGCTCTGCTCTGGAAGCCTCATGGCGGCTCCATGTCCACCACTGCTCTGAATTTGAGCTCGGGGGGGACCCAGCTGGTGTGGCCAGAAACACATCCGACAAGGGAACCAGCTGGTGAGTTAGCAGGAACACAGGCTGGCAGCAACGCATAGTGGAGGATCTGACATTACGTCTGGAGGTTTAGTGTTGTGTAGATGGGAGTACTATCATCCTGGAGTAAGACTTGGGGTTCCATGGCTGCAAGGGACCCTTCCATCCAAATATTAGACCCCTCTTTTTGGGCACGCACCGCTATCCCTTTATAAAGTGTGGTAGGGAGGGGTATGGATATAAAATTTTTGTCAGAAAAGAGGGGTGCCAAATTACTATTTTGCCCAGGGTAAAAAAAATCCTAGTTCTGGCCCTTGTCATCCCCATAACAGGGTGTCAGTGTGCCCTGTGCAGCACCCTCACCCTAGTCAACGTCCTAAAATCTGTGCCCCATGGGTGTCTAGAGTGCTACTCGGAGCATCTATAGGACACTCCGATCGGTAGTACAGATCTCACAGCACTGTAGAAGAGAGCCAGGAGCAGCAGGGCATGGGTTGTGGCGGTGGGTGAATATTGCTGTTTCTGCACCACCCTTCTTACAGCCGTGGTGTCTATTATGTATAAATACTGTATTAGAGATGTGCGGCGGGCACTTTTCTTGTTTTGTGTTTTGGTTTTGGAACAGGATTCTCACTTGTGTTTTGGATCTGGATTGGATTTGCCAAAACTACCCTTTCAGGTTTTAGTTTTGGATCTGGATGATTTAAAAAAAAACATAAAAACAGCTAAAATCTCAAAAATCGGGGGTAATTTTGATCCTACGGTATTATTAACCTCAATATCATTCATTTACACTAATTTCCAGTCTATTTTGAACACCTCACAATATTGTTTTTAGGCCAAAAGGATGCACCGAGGTCACTGGATGACTAAGCTAAGTGACCCAAGTGGGCGGCACAAACACCTGGCCCATCTAGGAGTGGCACTACAGTGGCAGACAGGATAGCACTTTCAAAACTAGGCCTCAAAGAGCACATAATGAAAAAAAGAAAAAGAGGTGCAATGAGGTAGCTGGATGACTAAGCTAAGTGACCCAAGTGGGTGGAACAAACATCTGGGCCATCTAAGAGTGGCACTACAGTGGCAGAAAGGATGGCAATTTTAAAAACTAGGCCCCAAAGAGCACATAATTTAAAGAAGAAAAAGAGGTGCAACGAGGTCGCTGGATGACTAAGCTAAGCGGCACAAACACCTGGCCCATCTAGAAGTGGCACGTCAGTGGCAGACAGGATGGCACTTTTAAAAACTAGGCCCCAAAGAGCACATAATGCAAAGAAGAAAAAGCGGTGCAATGAGGCCGCTGAAAGACTAAGCAGCACAAACACCTGGCCCATCTAGGAGTGGCACTTCAGTGGCAGACAGGATGGCACTTTTAAAAACTAGGATCCAAAGAGCACATAATGCAAAGAAGAAAAAGAGGTGCAATGAGGTAGCTGGATGACTAAGCTAAGTGACCCAAGTTGGCGGCACTAACACCTGGCCCATCTAGAAGTGGCACTACAGTGCCAGACGGGATGGCACTTTTAAAAACTAGGCCCCAAAGAGCACATAATGCAAAGGAAGAAAAGAGGTGCAATGAGGCCACTGGATGACTAAGCTAAGTGACACAAATGTGCGGCACAAGCACCTGGCCCGTCTAGGAGTGGAAGACAGGATGGCACTTTTAAAAACTAGGCCCCAAAGAGCACGTAATGCAAAGAATTAAAAGAGGGGCAATGAGGTAGCTGGATGACTAAGCTAAGTAACCCAAGTTGGCGGCACTAACACCTGGCCCATCAAGGAGTGGCACTACAGTGGCAGACGGGATGGCACTTTTAAAAGCTAGGCCCCAAAGAGCACATAATGCAAAGAAGAAAAAGAGGTGCAATGAGGCTGCTGGATGACTAAGCTAAGTGACACAAGTGTGCGGCACAAACACCTGGCCCGTCTAGGAGTGGAACTGCAGTGGCAGACCGGATGGCACGTCTAAAAACTAGGCCCCAAAGAGCACATAATGCAAAGAAGAAAAAGAGGTGAACGACGTAGCTGGATGACTAAGCTAAGTGACCCAAGTGGGCGGCACAAACACCTGGCCCATCTAGGAGTGGCACTTCAGTGGCAGACAGGATGGCACTTTTAAAAACTAGACCCCAAAGAGCACATAATGCAAAGAAGTAAAAGAGGTGCAATGAGATAGCTGGATGACTAAGCTAAGTGACACAAGTTGGTGGCACTAACACCTGGCCCAACTAGGAGTGGCACTACAGTGGGAGACGGGCTGGCACTTTTAAAAACTAGGCCCCAAAGAGCACATAATGAAAAGAAGAAAAAGAGGTGCAATGAGGCCGCTGGATGACTAAGCTAAGCGGCACTAACACCTGGTCCATCTAGGAGTGGCACTACAGTGGCAGACAGGATGGCACTTTTAAAAACTAGGCCCCAAAGAGCACATAAAGCAAAGAAGAAAAAGAGGTGCAATGAGGACGCTAGATGACTATGCTAAGCAGCACAAACACCTGGCCCATCTAGGAGTGGCACTACAGTGGCAGATGGGATGGCACTTTTATAAACTAGGCCCCAAAGAGCACATAATGCAAAGAAGAAAAAGAGGTGCAATGAGGCCGCTGGATGACTAAGCTAAGTGACCCAAGTGGGCAGCACAAACACCTGGCCTGTCTAGGAGTGGTACTGCAGTGGCAGACTGAACGGCACTTTTAAAAACTAGGCCCCAAAGAGCACATAATGCAAAGAAGAAAAAGAGGTGCAATGAGGTAGCTGGATGACTAAGCTAAGTGACCCAAGTGGGCGGCACAAACACCTGGCCCATCTAGGAGTGGCACTACAGTGGCAAGCAGGATGGAACTTTTAAAAACAAGACCCCAAAGACCACATATGGAAAAAAGAAAATGAGGTGCAATGAGGTACCTGGATGACTAAGCTAAGTGACCCAAGTGGGTGGCACAAACACCTGGCCCATCTAGGAGTGGCACTACAGTGACTGACAGGATGGCACTTTTAAAAACTATGCCCCAAAGAGCAAATAATTCAAACAAGAAAAAGAGGTACTATGAGGTCACTGGATGACTAAGCTAAATGGCACAAACACCTGGCCCATCTAGGAGTGGCAATTCAGTGGCAGACAGGATGGCACTTTTAAAAACTAGGCCCCAAAGAGCACATAATGCAAAGGAAAAAAAGAGGTGCAATGAGGCCGCTGGATGACTAAGCTAAGTGACACAAGTGTGCGGCACAAACACCTGGCCCATCTAGGATGGCACTGCAGTGGCAAACAGGATGGCACTTTTAAAAACTAGGCCCCAAAGAGCACATAATGCAAAGAAGTAAAAGAGGTGCAATGAGGTAGCTGGATGACTAAGCTAAGTGACCCAAGTTGGCAGCACTAACACCTGGCGCATCTAGGAGTGGCACTACAGTGGCAGATAGGATGTCACTTTTAAAAACTAGGCCCCAAAGAGCACATAATGCAAAGATGACAAAGAGGTGCAATGAGGCCGCTGGATGACTAAGCTATGCGGCACTAACACCTGGCCCATCTAGGAGTGGCACTACAGTGGCTGACAGGATGGCACTTTTTAAAACTAGGCCCCAAAGAGCACATAATGCAATGAAGAAAAAGAGGTGCAATGAGGCCGCTAGATGACTAAGCTAAGCCGCACAAACACCTGCCCCATCTAGGAGTGGCACTTAAGCGGCAGACAGGATGGCACTTTTAAAAACTAGGCCCCAAAGAGCACATAATGCAAAGAAGAAAAAGAGGTGCAATGAGGCCGCTGGATGACTAAGCTAAGTAACCCAAGTGGGCAGCACAAACACCTGGCCCGTCTAGGAGTGGCACTTCAGTGGCAGACAGGATGGCACTTTTAAAACCTAGACCCCAAAGAGCACATAATGCAAATAAGTAAAAGAGGTGCAATGAGGCAGCTTGATGACTAAGCTAAGTGACACAAGTTGGTGGCACTAACACCTGGCCCATCTAGGAGTGGCACTACAGTGGCAGACGGGATGGCACTTTTAAAAACTAGGCCCCAAAGAGCACATAATGAAAAGAAGAAAAAGAGGTGCTATGAGGCCGCTGGATGACTAAGCTAAGCGGCACTAACACCTGGCCTATCTAGGAGTGGCACTACAGTGGCAGACAGGATGGCACTTTTTAAAACTAGGCCCCAAAGAGCACATAATGCAAAGAAGAAAAAGAGGTGCAATGAGGCCGCTGGATGACTAAGCTAAGTGACCCAAGTGGGCAGCACAAACACCTGGCCCGTCTAGGAGTGGCACTTCAGTGGCAGGCAGGATGGCACTTTTAAAAACTAGACCCCAAAGAGCACATAATGCAAAGAAGAAAAAGAGGTGCATTGAGGTAGCTGGATGACTAAGCTAAGTGACACAAGTTGGTGGCACTAACACCTGGCCCATCTAGGAGTGGCACTACAGTGGCAGACGGGATGGCACTTTTAAAAACTAGGCCCCAAAGAGCACATATTGAAAAGAAGAAAAAGAGGTGCAATGAGGCCGCTGGATGACTAAGCTAAGCGGCACTAACACCTGGCCCATCTAGGAGTGGCACTACAGTGGCAGACAGGATGGCACTTTTAAAAACTAGGCCCCAAAGAGCACATAATGCAAAGAAGAAAAAGAGGTGCAATGAGACCGCTAGATGACTAAGCTAAGCAGCACAAACATCTGGCCCATCTAGGAGTGGTACTTCAGTGGCAGACAGGATGGCACTTTTGAAAACTAGGCCCCAAAAAGCACATAATGCAATGAAGAAAAAGAGGTGCAATGAGGTAGCTGGATGACTAAGCTAAGTGACCCAAGTTGGCTCCACTAACACCTGGCCCATCTAGGAGTGGCACTACAGTGGCAGACAGGATGGGACTTTTAAAAACTAGGCCCCAAAGAGCACATAATGCAAAGAAGAAAAAGAGGTGCAATGAGGCAGCTGGATGACTAAGCTAAGTGACCCAAGTGGGCAGCACAAACACCTGGCCTGTCTAGGAGTGTCACTGCAGTGGCAGACTGATCGGCACTTTTAAAAACTAGGCCCCAAAGAGCACATAATGCAAAGAAGAAAAATAGGTGCAATGAGGAAGCTGGATGACTAAGCTAAGTGACCCAAGTGGGCAGCACAAACACCTGGCCTGTCTAGGAGTGTCACTGCAGTGGCAGACTGATCGGCACTTTTAAAAACTAGGCCCCAAAGAGCACATAATGCAAAGAAGAAAAAGAGGTGCAATGAGGAAGCTGGATGACTAAGCTAAGTGACCCAAGTGGGCGGCACAAAAGCCTGGCTCCATCTAGGAGTGGCACTACAGTGGCAAGCAGGATGGAACTTTTAAAAACAAGACCCCAAAGAGCACATATGGAAAAAAGAAAATTAGGTGCAATGAGGTAGCTGGATGACTAAGCTAAGTGACCCAAGTGGGTGGCACAAACACCTGGCCCATCTAGGAGTGGCACTACAGTGGCAGACAGGATGGCACTTTAAAAAAACTATGCCCCAAAGAGCACATAATTCAAACAAGAAAAAGAGGTACTATGAGGTCACTGGATGACTAAGCTAAATGGCACAAACACCTGGCCCATTTAGGAGTGGCACTTCAGTGGCAGACAGGATGGTGATTTTTAAAAACTAGGCCCCAAACAGCACATAATGCAAAGAAGAAAAAGAGGTGCAATGAGGTAGCTGGATGACTAAGCTAAGTGACCCAAGTTGGCGCCACTAACACCTGGCCCATCTAGGAGTGGCACTACAGTGGCAGACGGGATGGCACTTTTAAAAACTAGGCCCCAAAGAACACATAATGCAAAGAAGAAAAAGAGGTGCAATGAGGTAGCTGGATGACTAAGCTAAGCAGCACAAACACCTGGCCCATCTAGAAGTGGCACTTAAGTGGCAGACAGGATGGCACTTTTAAAAACTAGGCCCCAAAGAGCACATAATGGAAAGAATTAAAAGAGGTGCAATGAGGTAGCTGGATGACTAAGCTAAGTGACCCAAGTTGGCAGCACTAACACCTGGCCCATCTAGGAGTGGCACTACAGTGGCAGACGGGATGGCACTTCTAAAAACTAGGCCCCAAAGAGCACATAATGCAAAGGAAAAAAAGAGGTGCAATGAGGCCGCTGGATGACTAAGCTAAGTGACACAAGTGTGCGGCACAAACACATGGCCATTCTAGGAGTGGCACTGCAGTGGCAGAAAGGATGGCACTTTTAAAAACTAGGCCCCAAAGAGCACATAATGCAAAGAAGAAAAAGAGGTGCAATGAGGTAGCTGGATGACTAAGCTAAGTGACACAAGTTGGCAGCCCTAACACCTGGCACATCTAGGAGTGGCACTACAGTGGCAGATGGGATGGCACTTTTAAAAACTAGGCCCCAAAGACCACATAATGCAAAGAAGACAAAGATGTGCAATGAGGCCGCTGGATGACTAAGCTAAGCGGCACTAACACCTGGCCCATCTAGGAGTGGCACTACAGTGGCAGACAGGATGGCACTTTTTAAAACTAGGCCCCAAAGAGCACATAATGCAAAGAAGAAAAAGAGGTGCAATGAGGCCGCTAGATGACTAAGTTAAGTGGCACAAACACCTGCCCCATCTAGGAGTGGCACTTAAGCAGCAGACAGGATGGCACTTTTAAAACCTAGGCCCCAAAGAGCACATAATGAAAAGAAGAAAAACAGGTGCAATGAGGTAGCTGGATGACTAAGCTAAGTGACCCAAGTTGGCTGCACTAACACCTGGCCCATCTAGGAGTGGCACTACAGTGGCAGACGGGATGGCACTTTTTAAAACTAGGCCCCAAAGAGCACATAATGCAAAGGAAAAAAAGAGGTGCAATGAGGCCGCTGGATGACTAAGCTAAGTGACACAAGTGTGCGGCACAAACACATGGCCATTCTAGGAGTGGCACTGCAGTGGCAGAAAGGATGGCACTTTTAAAAACTAGGCCCCAAAGAGCACATAATGCAAAGAAGAAAAAGAGGTGCAATGAGGTAGCTGGATGACTAAGCTAAGTGACCCAAGTTGGCAGCCCTAACACCTGGCACATCTAGGAGTGGCACTACAGTGTCAGATGGGATGGCACTTTTAAAAACTAGGCCCCAAAGACCACATAATGCAAAGAAGACAAAGATGTGCAATGAGGCCGCTGGATGACTAAGCTAAGCGGCACTAACACCTGGCCCATCTAGGAGTGGCACTACAGTGGCAGACAGGATGGGACTTTTAAAAACTAGGCCCCAAAGAGCACATAATGCAAAGAAGAAAAAGAGGTGCAATGAGGCAGCTGGATGACTAAGCTAAGTGACCCAAGTGGGCAGCACAAACACCTGGCCTGTCTAGGAGTGTCACTGCAGTGGCAGACTGATCGGCACTTTTAAAAACTAGGCCCCAAAGAGCACATAATGCAAAGAAGAAAAATAGGTGCAATGAGGAAGTTGGATGACTAAGCTAAGTGACCCAAGTGGGCAGCACAAACACCTGGCCTGTCTAGGAGTGTCACTGCAGTGGCAGACTGATCGGCACTTTTAAAAACTAGGCCCCAAAGAGCACATAATGCAAAGAAGAAAAAGAGGTGCAATGAGGAAGCTGGATGACTAAGCTAAGTGACCCAAGTGGGCGGCACAAAAGCCTGGCTCCATCTAGGAGTGGCACTACAGTGGCAAGCAGGATGGAACTTTTAAAAACAAGACCCCAAAGAGCACATATGGAAAAAAGAAAATTAGGTGCAATGAGGTAGCTGGATGACTAAGCTAAGTGACCCAAGTGGGTGGCACAAACACCTGGCCCATCTAGGAGTGGCACTACAGTGGCAGACAGGATGGCACTTTAAAAAACTATGCCCCAAAGAGCACATAATTCAAACAAGAAAAAGAGGTACTATGAGGTCACTGGATGACTAAGCTAAATGGCACAAACACCTGGCCCATTTAGGAGTGGCACTTCAGTGGCAGACAGGATGGTGATTTTTAAAAACTAGGCCCCAAACAGCACATAATGCAAAGAAGAAAAAGAGGTGCAATGAGGTAGCTGGATGACTAAGCTAAGTGACCCAAGTTGGCGCCACTAACACCTGGCCCATCTAGGAGTGGCACTACAGTGGCAGACGGGATGGCACTTTTAAAAACTAGGCCCCAAAGAGCACATAATGCAAATAAGTAAAAGAGGTGCAATGAGGCAGCTTGATGACTAAGCTAAGTGACACAAGTTGGTGGCACTAACACCTGGCCCATCTAGGAGTGGCACTACAGTGGCAGACGGGATGGCACTTTTAAAAACTAGGCCCCAAAGAGCACATAATGAAAAGAAGAAAAAGAGGTGCTATGAGGCCGCTGGATGACTAAGCTAAGCGGCACTAACACCTGGCCTATCTAGGAGTGGCACTACAGTGGCAGACAGGATGGCACTTTTTAAAACTAGGCCCCAAAGAGCACATAATGCAAAGAAGAAAAAGAGGTGCAATGAGGCCGCTGGATGACTAAGCTAAGTGACCCAAGTGGGCAGCACAAACACCTGGCCCGTCTAGGAGTGGCACTTCAGTGGCAGGCAGGATGGCACTTTTAAAAACTAGACCCCAAAGAGCACATAATGCAAAGAAGAAAAAGAGGTGCATTGAGGTAGCTGGATGACTAAGCTAAGTGACACAAGTTGGTGGCACTAACACCTGGCCCATCTAGGAGTGGCACTACAGTGGCAGACGGGATGGCACTTTTAAAAACTAGGCCCCAAAGAGCACATATTGAAAAGAAGAAAAAGAGGTGCAATGAGGCCGCTGGATGACTAAGCTAAGCGGCACTAACACCTGGCCCATCTAGGAGTGGCACTACAGTGGCAGACAGGATGGCACTTTTAAAAACTAGGCCCCAAAGAGCACATAATGCAAAGAAGAAAAAGAGGTGCAATGAGACCGCTAGATGACTAAGCTAAGCAGCACAAACATCTGGCCCATCTAGGAGTGGTACTTCAGTGGCAGACAGGATGGCACTTTTGAAAACTAGGCCCCAAAAAGCACATAATGCAATGAAGAAAAAGAGGTGCAATGAGGTAGCTGGATGACTAAGCTAAGTGACCCAAGTTGGCTCCACTAACACCTGGCCCATCTAGGAGTGGCACTACAGTGGCAGACAGGATGGGACTTTTAAAAACTAGGCCCCAAAGAGCACATAATGCAAAGAAGAAAAAGAGGTGCAATGAGGCAGCTGGATGACTAAGCTAAGTGACCCAAGTGGGCAGCACAAACACCTGGCCTGTCTAGGAGTGTCACTGCAGTGGCAGACTGATCGGCACTTTTAAAAACTAGGCCCCAAAGAGCACATAATGCAAAGAAGAAAAATAGGTGCAATGAGGAAGCTGGATGACTAAGCTAAGTGACCCAAGTGGGCAGCACAAACACCTGGCCTGTCTAGGAGTGTCACTGCAGTGGCAGACTGATCGGCACTTTTAAAAACTAGGCCCCAAAGAGCACATAATGCAAAGAAGAAAAAGAGGTGCAATGAGGAAGCTGGATGACTAAGCTAAGTGACCCAAGTGGGCGGCACAAAAGCCTGGCTCCATCTAGGAGTGGCACTACAGTGGCAAGCAGGATGGAACTTTTAAAAACAAGACCCCAAAGAGCACATATGGAAAAAAGAAAATTAGGTGCAATGAGGTAGCTGGATGACTAAGCTAAGTGGCCCAAGTGGGTGGCACAAACACCTGGCCCATCTAGGAGTGGCACTACAGTGGCAGACAGGATGGCACTTTAAAAAAACTATGCCCCAAAGAGCACATAATTCAAACAAGAAAAAGAGGTACTATGAGGTCACTGGATGACTAAGCTAAATGGCACAAACACCTGGCCCATTTAGGAGTGGCACTTCAGTGGCAGACAGGATGGTGATTTTTAAAAACTAGGCCCCAAACAGCACATAATGCAAAGAAGAAAAAGAGGTGCAATGAGGTAGCTGGATGACTAAGCTAAGTGACCCAAGTTGGCGCCACTAACACCTGGCCCATCTAGGAGTGGCACTACAGTGGCAGACGGGATGGCACTTTTAAAAACTAGGCCCCAAAGAACACATAATGCAAAGAAGAAAAAGAGGTGCAATGAGGTAGCTGGATGACTAAGCTAAGCAGCACAAACACCTGGCCCATCTAGAAGTGGCACTTAAGTGGCAGACAGGATGGCACTTTTAAAAACTAGGCCCCAAAGAGCACATAATGGAAAGAATTAAAAGAGGTGCAATGAGGTAGCTGGATGACTAAGCTAAGTGACCCAAGTTGGCAGCACTAACACCTGGCCCATCTAGGAGTGGCACTACAGTGGCAGACGGGATGGCACTTCTAAAAACTAGGCCCCAAAGAGCACATAATGCAAAGGAAAAAAAGAGGTGCAATGAGGCCGCTGGATGACTAAGCTAAGTGACACAAGTGTGCGGCACAAACACATGGCCATTCTAGGAGTGGCACTGCAGTGGCAGAAAGGATGGCACTTTTAAAAACTAGGCCCCAAAGAGCACATAATGCAAAGAAGAAAAAGAGGTGCAATGAGGTAGCTGGATGACTAAGCTAAGTGACACAAGTTGGCAGCCCTAACACCTGGCACATCTAGGAGTGGCACTACAGTGGCAGATGGGATGGCACTTTTAAAAACTAGGCCCCAAAGACCACATAATGCAAAGAAGACAAAGATGTGCAATGAGGCCGCTGGATGACTAAGCTAAGCGGCACTAACACCTGGCCCATCTAGGAGTGGCACTACAGTGGCAGACAGGATGGCACTTTTTAAAACTAGGCCCCAAAGAGCACATAATGCAAAGAAGAAAAAGAGGTGCAATGAGGCCGCTAGATGACTAAGTTAAGTGGCACAAACACCTGCCCCATCTAGGAGTGGCACTTAAGCAGCAGACAGGATGGCACTTTTAAAACCTAGGCCCCAAAGAGCACATAATGAAAAGAAGAAAAACAGGTGCAATGAGGTAGCTGGATGACTAAGCTAAGTGACCCAAGTTGGCTGCACTAACACCTGGCCCATCTAGGAGTGGCACTACAGTGGCAGACGGGATGGCACTTTTTAAAACTAGGCCCCAAAGAGCACATAATGCAAAGGAAAAAAAGAGGTGCAATGAGGCCGCTGGATGACTAAGCTAAGTGACACAAGTGTGCGGCACAAACACATGGCCATTCTAGGAGTGGCACTGCAGTGGCAGAAAGGATGGCACTTTTAAAAACTAGGCCCCAAAGAGCACATAATGCAAAGAAGAAAAAGAGGTGCAATGAGGTAGCTGGATGACTAAGCTAAGTGACCCAAGTTGGCAGCCCTAACACCTGGCACATCTAGGAGTGGCACTACAGTGTCAGATGGGATGGCACTTTTAAAAACTAGGCCCCAAAGACCACATAATGCAAAGAAGACAAAGATGTGCAATGAGGCCGCTGGATGACTAAGCTAAGCGGCACTAACACCTGGCCCATCTAGGAGTGGCACTACAGTGGCAGACAGGATGGGACTTTTAAAAACTAGGCCCCAAAGAGCACATAATGCAAAGAAGAAAAAGAGGTGCAATGAGGCAGCTGGATGACTAAGCTAAGTGACCCAAGTGGGCAGCACAAACACCTGGCCTGTCTAGGAGTGTCACTGCAGTGGCAGACTGATCGGCACTTTTAAAAACTAGGCCCCAAAGAGCACATAATGCAAAGAAGAAAAATAGGTGCAATGAGGAAGTTGGATGACTAAGCTAAGTGACCCAAGTGGGCAGCACAAACACCTGGCCTGTCTAGGAGTGTCACTGCAGTGGCAGACTGATCGGCACTTTTAAAAACTAGGCCCCAAAGAGCACATAATGCAAAGAAGAAAAAGAGGTGCAATGAGGAAGCTGGATGACTAAGCTAAGTGACCCAAGTGGGCGGCACAAAAGCCTGGCTCCATCTAGGAGTGGCACTACAGTGGCAAGCAGGATGGAACTTTTAAAAACAAGACCCCAAAGAGCACATATGGAAAAAAGAAAATTAGGTGCAATGAGGTAGCTGGATGACTAAGCTAAGTGACCCAAGTGGGTGGCACAAACACCTGGCCCATCTAGGAGTGGCACTACAGTGGCAGACAGGATGGCACTTTAAAAAACTATGCCCCAAAGAGCACATAATTCAAACAAGAAAAAGAGGTACTATGAGGTCACTGGATGACTAAGCTAAATGGCACAAACACCTGGCCCATTTAGGAGTGGCACTTCAGTGGCAGACAGGATGGTGATTTTTAAAAACTAGGCCCCAAACAGCACATAATGCAAAGAAGAAAAAGAGGTGCAATGAGGTAGCTGGATGACTAAGCTAAGTGACCCAAGTTGGCGCCACTAACACCTGGCCCATCTAGGAGTGGCACTACAGTGGCAGACGGGATGGCACTTTTAAAAACTAGGCCCCAAAGAACACATAATGCAAAGAAGAAAAAGAGGTGCAATGAGGTAGCTGGATGACTAAGCTAAGCAGCACAAACACCTGGCCCATCTAGAAGTGGCACTTAAGTGGCAGACAGGATGGCACTTTTAAAAACTAGGCCCCAAAGAGCACATAATGGAAAGAATTAAAAGAGGTGCAATGAGGTAGCTGGATGACTAAGCTAAGTGACCCAAGTTGGCAGCACTAACACCTGGCCCATCTAGGAGTGGCACTACAGTGGCAGACGGGATGGCACTTCTAAAAACTAGGCCCCAAAGAGCACATAATGCAAAGGAAAAAAAGAGGTGCAATGAGGCCGCTGGATGACTAAGCTAAGTGACACAAGTGTGCGGCACAAACATATGGCCATTCTAGGAGTGGCACTGCAGTGGCAGAAAGGATGGCACTTTTAAAAACTAGGCCCCAAAGAGCACATAATGCAAAGAAGAAAAAGAGGTGCAATGAGGTAGCTGGATGACTAAGCTAAGTGACACAAGTTGGCAGCCCTAACACCTGGCACATCTAGGAGTGGCACTACAGTGGCAGATGGGATGGCACTTTTAAAAACTAGGCCCCAAAGACCACATAATGCAAAGAAGACAAAGATGTGCAATGAGGCCGCTGGATGACTAAGCTAAGCGGCACTAACACCTGGCCCATCTAGGAGTGGCACTACAGTGGCAGACAGGATGACACTTTTTAAAACTAGGCCCCAAAGAGCACATAATGCAAAGAAGAAAAAGAGGTGCAATGAGGCCGCTAGATGACTAAGTTAAGTGGCACAAACACCTGCCCCATCTAGGAGTGGCACTTAAGCAGCAGACAGGATGGCACTTTTAAAACCTAGGCCCCAAAGAGCACATAATGAAAAGAAGAAAAACAGGTGCAATGAGGTAGCTGGATGACTAAGCTAAGTGAACCAAGTTGGCTGCACTAACACCTGGCCCATCTAGGAGTGGCACTACAGTGGCAGACGGGATGGCACTTTTTAAAACTAGGCCCCAAAGAGCACATAATGCAAAGGAAAAAAAGAGGTGCAATGAGGCCGCTGGATGACTAAGCTAAGTGACACAAGTGTGCGGCACAAACACATGGCCATTCTAGGAGTGGCACTGCAGTGGCAGAAAGGATGGCACTTTTAAAAACTAGGCCCCAAAGAGCACATAATGCAAAGAAGAAAAAGAGGTGCAATGAGGTAGCTGGATGACTAAGCTAAGTGACACAAGTTGGCAGCCCTAACACCTGGCACATCTAGGAGTGGCACTACAGTGGCAGATGGGATGGCACTTTTAAAAACTAGGCCCCAAAGAGCACATAATGCAAAGAAGACAAAGATGTGCAATGAGGCCGCTGGATGACTAAGCTAAGCGGCACTAACACCTGGCCCATCTAGGAGTGGCACTACAGTGGCAGACAGGATGGCACTTTTTAAAACTAGGCCCCAAAGAGCACATAATGCAAAGAAGAAAAAGAGGTGCAATGAGGCCGCTAGATGACTAAGTTAAGTGGCACAAACACCTGCCCCATCTAGGAGTGGCACTTAAGCAGCAGACAGGATGGCACTTTTAAAACCTAGGCCCCAAAGAGCACATAATGAAAAGAAGAAAAACAGGTGCAATTAGGTAGCTGGATGACTAAGCTAAGTGACCCAAGTTGGCTGCACTAACACCTGGCCCATCTAGGAGTGGCACTACAGTGGCAGACGGGATGGCACTTTTTAAAACTAGGCCCCAAAGAGCACATAATGCAAAGAAGAAAAGAGGTGCAATGAGGCCGCTGGATGACTAAGCTAAGCGGCACAAACACCTGGCCCAACTAGGAGTGGCACTTAAGCGGCAGACAGGATGGCACTTTTAAAAACTAGGCCCCAAAGAGCACATAATGCAAAGAAGAAAAAGAGGTGCAATGAGGCCGCTGGATGACTAAGCTAAGTGACCCAAGTGGGCAGCACAAACACCTGGCCCGTCTAGGAGTGGCACTTCAGTGGCAGACCAGATGGCACTTTTAAAA
The DNA here is from genome assembly GCF_028390025.1 of Pseudophryne corroboree. NCBI lineage: Eukaryota > Metazoa > Chordata > Amphibia > Anura > Myobatrachidae > Pseudophryne > Pseudophryne corroboree. Next base: position 837,181,559 of record NC_086445.1, read on the forward strand.
ACTAGGCCCCAAAGATCACATAATGCAAAGAAGAAAAAGAGGTGCAATGAGGTAGCTGGATGACTAAGTGACCCAAGTGGGTGGCACAAACACCTGGCCCATCTATGAGTGGCAGATAGGATGGCACTTTTAAAAACTAGACCTCAAAGAGCACATAATGCAAAGAAATAAAAGAAGTGAAAGATGGAATTGTCCTTTGGCCCTCACACCCATTCTTATGTTGTATAAACAGGACAAGCACACTTTAACAAACTAATCATTTCAGCAACAGGGTCTGCCACACGACTGTGGCTGAAATGACTGGTTTGTTTGGGCCCCCACAGAAAAAGAAGCAATTAATCCCCCCACCAAAAAAGTAGCAATTCATCTCTCCTTGCACAAACTGGCTCTACAGAGGCAAGATGCCATACTTATCATCATCCTCCGAATCCTCATCCCTTTCAGTGTGTATATCCTCCTTTTCGCAGAGTACTAATTTGTGACCACTGGAATCCACCATCACAGGTCCCTCTGTACTTTCTGTAGGCAATTGCAGGTCAAGGTCTTCCTGGAGGGTTTTATAATTAATTTTGATGAACATCATCTTCTCCACATATTGTGGAATTAACCTCCTACGCCGATCGGTGACAAGGTTACCGGCTGCACTAAACACTCTTTCGGGGGTGGGGGGGGGGGGGGGGGGGGGGTGGGGGGTGGGGGGGGGGGGGGTGACAACTAAAGAAAAAAAAAGACAGATTGCGCCTGGGCCTCCAAATTGCCGCTTTTTCCTGCCAGTATGCCTACTTGAATGCTGTCACCCATATAATCCTCCACCATTATTTCAATGATGACAGCATCATATGCAGTGATAGTAGACATGTCTGTAATCGTTGGCAGATCCTTCAGTCTGGACCAGATGTCAGAACTTGCAGATGTCAGATGACTGCCCTGCATCACCGCCAGCGGGTGGGCTTGGAAATTGTATTCTTTTCCTCGCAGCCCCAGTTGTGGGAAAAAATGAAGAAGGAGCTGTTGACTGGTCATGTTCCACTTGAATTGACAATTGTCTCACCAGCAGGTCTTTGAACATCTGCAGACTTGTGTCTGCCAGAAAGAGAGATACAATGTAGGCTTTAAACCTAGGATCGAGCACGGTGGCCAAAATGTAGTGCTCTGATTTCAACAGATTGACCACCCTTGAATCCTGGCAAAGCGAATGAAGGGCTCCATCCACAAATACCACATACTTTGCGGAATAACTCTGTCTTAGCTCCTCCATGAATTTCTCCAGCTGCTTCTGCAAAAGCCTGGTGAGGGGAATGACCTGGCTCAAGCTGGAAGTGTCTGAACTGACTTCACGTGTGGCAAGTTCGAAGGGTTGGAGAACCTTGCACAAGACGGATATCATTCTCCACTGCGCTTTAGTCAGGTGCATTCCCCCTCCTTTGCCTATATCGTAGGTGTATGTATAGGCTTGAATGGCCTTTTGCTGCTCCTCCATCCACTGAAGCATATAGAGTGTTGAATTTCACCTCGTTACCACCTCTTGCTTCAGGTGATGACAAGGCAGGTTCAGGAGTGTTTGCTGGCACTCCAGTCTTCAGCACGCAGTGGCTGAATTCTGAAAGTGGCCCGCAATTTTTCGGGCCACCGACAGCATTTTCTGCACTCCCCTGTCATTTTTCAACAAGTTCTGCACCACCAAATTAATTATATGTGCCAAACATGGGACGTGCTGGAATTAGCCCAGATGTAATGCACGCACAATATTGATGGCGTTGTCCGATATCACAAAATCTCCAGGAGACTCTAAGGGGGGTCCGTAAGAGGATGTCAGGGGTGTGCCTCTGATACACAGTGTAGCCTGCATAGGAACAAGCTAGCATTTGTGAGATGCTGCTAATGGTGCCGCTGCTGTTGTTGCTGCGGGAGGCAATACATCTACCCAGTGGGCTGTCACAGTCATGTAGTCCTTAATTTTCCCTTGTCCACTTGTCCACATGTCCGTGGTTAAGTGGACACTGGGTACAACCGCATTTTTCAGGACACTGAGGACACTTTTCTTAATGTCCCTGTAGAGTCCGGGAATTGCTTTCCTAGTGAAGTGGAATCTAGATGGGACTTGGTACCGGGGACACACTACTTCCGTCAATTGTCTTAATCCCACTGCACCAATGCCAGATACCAGATGCACGTCTAACACCAACATAGCCGTCAAGGCCTCAGTTATCCACTTTGCAACAGGACTGCTGCCATATTTCATCTTTCTCGCAAAGGACTGTTGGACAGTCAATTGCTTAGTTGAAGTAGTACAAGTGGTCTCCCGACTTCCCCTCTGGGATTATGATCGACTCCCAGCAGCAACAACAGCAGCAGCGGCAGCAGCAGTAGGTGTACCACTCAAGGACCCTCCAGAGGAATCCCGGTTAGGAGAGGACTCGCAGTCATGCCAGTGACATGGCCTGCAGGACTACTGACATTCCCAATTGAGGAGGAAATTGACGTTGAGGGAGTTGGTGGTGTGGCTTGCAGGAGCTTGGGAACAAGAGGAAAAAGGGATTTAGGTGTCAGTGGACTGCTTACGCTCTTACCCAAAGTTTCTGATCTTGACAATGACTTCTGATGAATGCGCTGCAGGTGACGTATAAGGGACGATGTTCCTAGGCGGTAAGCGTATTTACCTCTACTTATTACGGATTGACAAAGGCAACACACGGCTTGACACATGTTGTCCAGATTTGTGGAGAAATAATTCCACACTGAAGAGGTGTTTTTTTTGGTATTTTGCCCAGGCATGACAATGGGCTTATTCATCCCACGGACAACAACTGTTTTCCCCAGTGCCTGATTTAAACAAACCACATCACCATCAAAATCCTCCTCGTCAACTTCATCCTCACTTCAACAGTGACATCTTCAATTTGAATTTCAGAAACTGGACTGTGGGTGCTCTTTCCAGCACTTACAGAGGGCGTGCAAATGGTGGAAGGATCCACCTCTTCCGGTCCAGTGTTGGGAAGGTCAGACATCACAACCACCGACACACTTGGACTCTCCTTGGGGATTTATGATACCATCTTAGAACGCACAGTTCTTTGCTGTGCTTTTTCCAGCTTAACTCTTTTCATTTTTCTAGCGGGAGGATGAGGGCTTCCATCATCATGTGAAACTGAACCACTAGTCATGAACAAACGCCAGGGCCTTAGCTATTCTTTACCACTCTGTGTTGTAAATGGCATATTGGCAGGTTTACGTTTTTCCTCCGACGATTTAAATTTATTTTTTGGGGTAATTTTACTGAACTTTGGCTTTTTGGATTTTACATGCCCTCTACTATGACATTGGGCATCGGCCTTGGCAGACGATGTTGATGGCATTTCAGCGTTTACAGTATGTCATGACTATTGGCAGCAGCTTCAGCACTAGGAGGAAGTGGTTCTTGATCTTTCCCTATTTTATTTTCCAAATTTTTGTTCTCCATTATTTTTCTGGCGTTATATAACAATATGCGGCACAGGAGTGCTTACCCCTACAGCACACAGGGCAAACCCTGTAAAAAATGTTGGGATTAAATATTACTAACCCCTTTATTTGGAGTAAATAATATACAGCACAGGACAGCACCACTGGACTTATACGGCAGTACCCCTGGACTCATACCGCAGTACCACTGGACTGGACTTATACGACAGTTATACTGGACTTATACGGCAATACCACTGGACTGGACTTATATGACAGTTATACTGGACTTATACGGCAGAACCACAGGACTTATACAGCAGTACCTCTGGACTTATACGACAGTAACACTGGACTTATACGGCAGTACCACTGGACTTATACGGCAGTACCACTGGACATATACAGCAGTACCACTGGCCTGGACTTATACAGCAGTACTACTGGACTTATACGGCAGAACCTCTGGACTTATACGGCAGTACCACTGGACTTATATGGCAGTACCGCTGGACTTATATGGCAGTACCTCTGGACTTATATGGGAGTACCACTGGACTGGACTTATACGGCAGTACCACTGTACTTATACGGCAGTACTTCTGGACTTATACGGCAGTTCCACTGGACTTATACGGCAGTACCACTGGACTTATACGGCAGTACCACTGAACTTGACTTATACAGAAGTACCACTCAATTTATACAGCAGTACCACTGGACTTCTACGGCAGTACCACTGGACTGGACTTATACGGCAGTACCACTGGACTGGACTTATACGGCAGAACCACTGGACTTATATGGCAGTACCACTCGACTTGTACGGCAGTACCACTGGACTGGACTTATACGACAGTACCACTGGACTTATACGGCAGTACCACTGGACTTATACTTTAGTACCACTGGACTTATACTGCAGTACTTCTGGACTTATACGGCAGTACCGCTGGACTTATACGGCAGTACCTCTGGACTTATACGGTCGTACCACTGGACTTATACTGCAGTATCACTGGACTGGACTTATACGGTAGTACCACTGGACTTATACGGCAGTACCACTGGACTGATACAGCAGTGCTTCTGGACTTATATGGCAGAACCTCTGGACTTATACGGTCTTACCACTGGAATTATACTGCAGTATCACTGGACTGGACTTATACGGTAGTACCACTAGACTTATACGCAGTACCACTGGACTTATACCGCAGTACCACTGGACTGGACTTATACGGCAGTACCACTGAACTTATATGGCAGTACCCCATGACTTATATGGCAGTACCCCTGGACTTATACAGCAGCAGCACGGGACTTATGGCAGCACAGGAAACCACCACTAGACTTATGGCAGCACAGGACAGCACCACTAGACTGATGCAGCACAACACAGACCACTGCACTGGACTTATACCATCACTACTCTCTCATCATCCCAGCCCTCAAAGTTAATCTCTCCTCATCGCTACAGCAACCCTGATAATCTCATTCACATCTCTCCCACAAACTCATACCCCCTATCCTGTGCCCTCTGGAATGCCAGATCTGTTTGTAACAAACTGGTCCCCACTCATGACCATTTCATTTCCAACTCCCTACACCTACTAGCCATTACTGAAACTTGGATTACGCCCTCTGACACTACCTCTCCTGCTGCTCTCTCTGCTGGAGGCCTCACATTCACACACACACACACACACACACACACACACACACACACACACACACACACACACACACCCCGACCTGGGGGTCGCCATGGGGGTGGTGTTGGGGTCCTTTTACCTTCTAGTTACTCCTACCAACTCATACCACCAGAACTATCCCTTACATTCTCTACATTTGAGGTCCATACTATATGCCTCTTCCAACCACTCCATGTTAGAGTAGCTGTCATTTACCGCCCCCCCTGGCACTGCTTCCAAATTCATCAACAACTTTGCTTCCTGGTTTCCTCACCTCCTCTCTTCTGACATTCCCTCCATTATCCTAGGCAATTTTAACATCCCTATTGACATCCCCTCACAATCCCCTGCCTCTAAACTCCTTAACCTCACCTCTTCACTTGGTCTCTCCCAGTGGACCTCTTCACCCTCCCATGTGAATGGGAGCTCACTGGATCTGGTCTTCACTCACCGCTGTGATATTTCTGATTTTTCTAATTCCCCATTTCTCATCTCTGACCACCACCTGCTTTCCTTTAACCTATCTCTCTCGACTTCCCCACCTCTACCTCCCAAGGCTACCATCACTAAGTGTAACATTGAGGCTATTGACACCACATTCCTTTCCTCCCTGTTTGACTCACTTCTCTCTCCTATTCTCTCTCTCTCATGCCCTGAACAAGCCACTTCCATATACAATGGATCCCTCACTTCTGCTCTTGACTCTGTTGCTCCACCAACCACTATTCACCCTCGCAAATTAACACCTCAACCCTGGCACACCAAATGCACCAGATATCTGCAAAAATGCTCACGTACTGCTGAGCGTCACTGGAGGAAATCACGCTCTAAGGCAGACTGCCTCCATTTCAAACTTATGCTCTCATCCTTCAGTGCTGCCCTTTCTCTTGCTAAACAGTCATACTTCAAGTACCTCATCTCCTCCCAGTCTTCCAACCCCCGGCGCCTCTTTGCCACTCTCAACTCACTCCTCTACCCACCTCCACCTCGTCTCCCTTCCTCACCCTCTGCTCTTGACTTTGCCACTTACTTCACATCCAAAATTGACTCCATACGTAAGGACATCACATCACACCAGACCATCAGTAACCAGCTTTCTCCCATCCCTTACCATCCCTCCCACCAACTCTGACATCTTTCTCCCATGCATCTGGAGAGGAAGTCATGGCCCTCATTCATTCCTGTCCCCTCACCACCTCCCCACTTGACCCTATCCCCTCCCGCATCCTCCGCTACCTCTCTCCTTCTGCTTGTTCCCATCTTTCCCACCTTCTCAATCTCTCCCTCTCATTATGCACTGTCCCCTCTGCCTTCAAGCATGCACTCATCTCTCCTATTCTTAAAAAACCTACCCTTGATCCAAACACTCTCTCCAACTACCGACCCATCTCTCTCCTCCCTTTTGCCTCCAAACTCCTTGAGCGTATTGTCTACAATCGCCTTATTTCCTTTCTTTCGTTACACTCACTACTTGACCCATTCCAGTCTGGCTTCTGTCCTCTCCACTCCACTGAAACTGCCCTTACAAAAGTATGCAATGACCTCCATGCTGGTAAATCTAAGGGACACTACTCTCCTACTGCAAATCCTTCACTCCATTGGTCTGCGTGACACTGCCCTCTCTTGGCTGTCTTCCTACGTTTCTGACCGTTCATTCTCTGTCTCCTCTCATGACTCCACCTCCGCCTCACTTCCACTAACTGTAGGTGTACCCCAAGGTTCTGTCCTTGGTCCTCTTCTCTTCTCTCTCTATACATCCTCACTAGGTAAGCTCATTAGTTCTTTTGGCTTCCAATATCATCTCTATGCTGATGACACCAAAATCTATCTTTCCTCTCCAGACCTCTCTCCTGCTCTCCTCACTCGTATCTCCAACTGTCTCTCTGCTACCTCTTCCTGGATGTCCCAGCGCTTTCTTAAACTTAACATGTCTAAGACCGAGCTGATCATCTTCCCTCCCTCCCGCATAACCTCACCTCCTACAATCTCATTATCTATTGATGGCACTACTATCTCCTCTAGCCCCCAAGTGTGCTGTCTTGGAGTAATCCTTGACTCCTCCCTCTCCTTCAAACCACACATTCAGCACCTCTCACAAACCTGCTGTTTTCATCTAAAAAATATTTCCAGGATCAGACCCTTTCTGACCCAGGATGCTACTAAGACTCTTATCCACTCACTGGTCATCTCCAGACTGGACTACTGTAATCTCCTCCTGACTGGCATTCCTGACAAACACCTCTCTCCACTCCAATCTATCCTCAATGCTGCTGCCCGGCTCATTTTCCTCACCAAACGCACTACGTCTACCTCTCCTCTCCTACTAGACCTTCACTGGCTCCACTTCCTTTTCAGAATCCATTTCAAGCTTCTCACACTCGCTTACAAAGCCCTCACCCACTCCTCTCCCACCTATATCTCTGACCTTATCTCCTTTTACACTCCCACCCGTCCTCTTCGCTCTGCTAATGCACGATGACTCTCCTGCCTACGGATTACTTCCTCCCACTCCTACCTCCAAGATTTTCCACGTGCTGCACCACTTCTCTGGAATTCCCTACCTCTCCCCCTCAGACTCTCCACCTCTCTACAAAACTTCAAACGGGCTCTCAAGACCCACTTCTTCACCAAACCCAGCCAAATCTCATCCTAAGCCTCTGTTCCACATTCTCTATGTACCCCATCTGTGTCACCCCTGTCTGTCTACCCCTCCCCTTTAGATTGTAAGCTCTCATGAGCTGGTCCCTCTTCCCTCTTGTGCTTATCCTTTGTCTTACTTTAATAATCTTCAACTGTATCACATCCAGCAGTCTTTTGCCACCTGATACTTATTCCAGTGTCATCTGCTGATGTAACTATGTTTATTTACCCTGTACTTGTCCTATACTGTCATCAACTGTAAGTTGCTGTTTTCCTGTTTGATTATTTATGTACTCTGTAATTGGGCGATGCGGAACCCTTGTGGCGCCATATAAATAAAGGATAATAATAATTATACAGCAGCAGCACTGGACTTATGGCAGCACAGGACTCCATCACTGGACTTATGGCAGCACAGGACACCACCACTGTGACTGGACTGATGCAGCACAACACACCACCACTGGACTGATGCAGCACAAGACAGCACTGGAATGTCACATAAGAGCAGGTCGCCACCCCATGCGCCACACCACTTTCCCGCACAGACACTGAGGAGACATGTCCTCTCACTACACTCTCCAGGACTGGAGTTAAAATAGCGGTGACGCGCGTCTTCTTATATGGAATCTAAAACCCACGAGAATCCGACAGCGGTATGATGACGTTTTGCCTTGTTCTGGTTTCCGGATCCGGGCTTGGGACGTGATGTTCTGTAGGGTTCAGTTTTCAGATAACCAATCCCGCTCATCTCTAATTAATATTGTGTACAGTTTATACACTGGCATATGGGGCCCACAGACCGCACACCCTGCACTCATTTAATTATACTCATCTCTCCGTCATCCTGGCACTAGTGCACAGTGGCAAAAACCACTCAGAAAATGGCCATTGTGTCCATTTTCTGGTGATTCATGCATGCGCAATAGAGATGTCCCCGGAAAAATGACGTGGTTGCCATGTTCCTGGAGACCTGCGCATGCATATTAGTCTCTGGCACAATGCAACAATGTCCACTGTGCCGGAGAGGAGGGGGCTAAATCAGAGACTGCACACGGCCACTCCCCCTCTTAAAGCGCATCTGAGTTTTTATACATATATGTGTGCATATATGTATAAAACCTGCTCAATATAGAGTACCTCGGCATCTCCTCTGAGCTGTGTGATATAACAACCCACTGCACCCATACGGACAGTGCCAGCGCACAGAAGCAGAGCAGCACCATGAAGACCGCCTCCTCCTGACTGACTGACTGATGACTGAGACCTGTCACCTGAGAGAGTTACATAGGCCCTCATTCCGAGTTGACCGCTCGGTATTTTTCATCGCATCGCAGTGAAATTCCGCTTAGTACGCATGCGCAATATTCGCACTGCGACTGCGCCAAGTAATTTTACAATGGAGATAGTATTTTTACTCACGGCTTTTTCATCGCTCCGGCGATCGTAATGTGATTGACAGGAAATGGGTGTTACTGGGCGGAAACAGGCCGTTTTATGGGCGTGCGGGAAAAAACGCTACCGTTTCCGGAAAAAACGCAGGAGTGGCCGGGGAAACGGGGGAGTGTCTGGGCGAACGCTGGGTGTGTTTGTGACGTCAAAACAGGAACGACAAGCACTGAACTGATCGCACAGGCAGAGTAAGTCTGAAGCTACTCTGAAACTGCTAAGTAGTTAGTAATCGCAATATTGCGAATACATCGGTCGCAATTTTAAGAAGCTAAGATTCACTCCCAGTAGGCGGTGGCTTAGCGTGTGTAACTCTGCTAAAATCGCCTTGCGAGCGATCAACTCGGAATGAGGGCCATAATCTGAATTATAATTAGTTTTTTTTTGTTAATGATAAAATGTGGGTGTGGAGGGTATATTTATGTAAATTGTATTTCTCGTATGTTTATGTGTGTATATATATATATATATATATATATATATATATATTGTGAAATAGTCCACATAAACCAGCACACCTTAGTAGCAGCAAACAGTTTACTGAATTTTCATTTTAAAGTGCAGCGTGCAAACATTGGTGCATATAGCTATACAAAGCAGATACTTAGCAGCTCAGTGCATTACGGCACTCGGCTTGTAATAAACGGATTCTGGAGACCAGTTAAGTTCAACAACGTTTCAGTGCTCACAAGCACTATTGTCAGGTTTATAAAGTTTAAGTGAACATTACATACCTTAAATACACGTGCACCCGTGGAAAACGCTGCGCCGGGAGTCGAGGAGAAACCCCCTCCTTTCCGGCCACAGCTGATGACATCATCCAAAAGTGACTCCCATCACCATAGTAACATACAAACATTACAACAGCGGTCCTGTAAACATATAGTCCCATAGTTAATGAATTGAACAGGACAAATATATCCAAGTTAGCTACAATCATTTGTACATATTTGTAAATGTCCTATCAACCAAAGCAGCTATAACTTAGGTATTCATTTAACCCGCGCGAGGCTACTACATCTAACCGGTGAATCCATTGTATGTGATTCATAGTCTTATTGTACTTTAGAGAGTTTCTCTCTCTTAAACTTTAATAATTCACGTCTATACGTGGCTACCTGGTTTTCCATTTTTTTCATCCAATCACCATTTATTACAAGCCGAGTGCCGCACTGTGGTAACTATATTGGTGTACAGCCAGAGGCGGAAGTACCGGCAGTGCAGGCAGTGCACTGCACTGGGGCCCGCCTCTGTCCAGGGGCCCAAGCATGTAATGAGTCAAACTGACTCATTACATGCCGCTGTGCGCTGCAGGCAACCGCTGCCCGCAGCGCACAGCCGCCCGGAGATAGGAGCTGAGCAGCGGTACAGACGGGGGAAGGAGGAGGGAGCCGGAGGACAGAGCCGCAGCAGCGCTTTGTTACTGGTGGAGGCGCTGCTGCTGCTGCTCCTCTGCTTCCCTATAGGCTGTCTTCCGAGAACAGCCTATAGGGAAGCAGAGGGGCAGCAGCAGCAGCGCCTCCACCAGTAACAAAGCGCTGCTGCGGCTCCGTCCTCCGGCTCCCTCCTCCTCATTCTCTACTGCCCGGGAATCGTCGTCTGACGCAGCTGCACCGAGGAGCCTGAGGGTAAGTATAATTCTTCTTTCTTTCTTTCTTTCTTTCTTTCTTTCTTTCTTTCTTTCTTTCTTTCTTTCTTTCTTTCTTTCTTTCTTTCTTTCTTTCTTTCTTTCTTTCTTTCTTTTTCTTTCCTTCTTTCTTTCTTGTGCCTGCCTGCTGCAATGTGTAAAAAGGGGGGACTACCTGCCGCAATGTGTAAAAAGGGGGGACTGCCTGCCGCATTGTGTAAAAAGGGGGGACTGCCTGCAGCAATGTGTAAAAAGGGGGGACTACCTGCCGCAATGTGTAAAAAGGGGGGACTGCCTGCCGCAATGTGTAAAAAGGGGGGACTGCCTGCCGCAATGTGTAAAAAGGGGGGACTGCCTGCCGCAATGTGTAAAAAGGGGGGACTGCCTGCCGCACTGTGTAAAAAGGGGGGACTGCCTGCCGCAATGTGTAAAAAGGGGGGACTACCTGCCGCAATGTGTAAAAAGGGGGGACTGCCTGCCACTATGTGTAAAAAGGGGAATCTGCCTGCCGTAATGTGTAAAAATGGGGACGCTGTCTGCCGTAATGTGTAACAAGGGCACGCTGTCTGCCGTAATGTGTAAAAAGGGCACGCTGTCTGCCGTAATGTGTAACAAGGGCACGCGGTCTGCCGTTATGTGTAAAAAGGGGTAATCTGCCCGACGCTATGTGTAAAAATGGGGAATCTGCCTGCCGTAATGTGTAAAAAACGGGGGCTGCCTGACGCTATGTGTAAAAATGGGGAATCTGCCTGCTGCTATGTGTAAAAAGGAGGAATCTGCCTGCCGTAATGTGTAAAAATGGGGACGCTGTCTGCCGTAATGTGTAACAAGGGCACGCTGTCTGCCGTAATGTGTAACAAGGGCACGCTGTCTACCGTAATGTGTAAAAAGGGCACGCTGTCTGCCGTAATGTGTAACAAGGGCACGCGGTCTGCCGTTATGTGTACAAAGGGCACGCTGTCTGCCGTTATGTGTAAAAAGGGCACGCTGTCTGCTGTAATGTGTAAAAAGAGGAATCTGTTCGCTGTAAGGTGTAAAAGGGTCTCTACCTGGTGTAGTGGTGCTACTGTGCGGCGTAATTTGAATAATGGAGACTACTGTGTTGGTATTATTTTGTGGCCACACCCCTTCCCCACGAAGCCACGCCACTATGTATTTTTGCGCGCGCCTACGGCGCGCACTGCCCCCGGGGTGGACTTAGATGGGGGGGGGGGCCCAAAGCATTTTGTCGCACCTGGGCCCACCGCTTGCTTGTTCCGCCACTGTGTACAGCTGTACATGTGAAGGCACCGGTGCAATAGTTGTTATCATCAAGGAGTGCCGGACCCATTCTATTCTATATATATATATATATATATATATATATATATATTTATATACAAAGCGAAATGGCGGCACTCCCAGTCTTTCTTTGATAGAAAAATCAGTGTTTTATTTCAACGTTTCGGGAACCTGTCCCGTCGTCAGGTTCCCGAAACGTTGAAATAAAACACAGATTTTTCTATCAAAGAAAGACTGGGAGTGCCGCCATTTCGCTTTGTGTATTGGAGAATTCCTCATGGAGGGCACCCCAAGCAAGTAAAAACAGACGCCTATCAGTGAGTGCCGGGTGATTTGGAAGATATATATATATATATATATATATATTTATTTGGTGTATAACATGACGGGCACTACGATGCTCTCTTTTTAATGTGAATGTTACTGTAACTTGCTCTGTACTATGTAGCAGTCAGTGTAATGCAGTCTCTATTCTTTGGCGGTCACTGCAATACTCTCTTAGATGACAGTCACTGTAGTACTCTTTGTATTATATGGCAGTCACTGCAATGCTCTCTGCATTATTTGGTGGTCACTGTGATGTTCCATGCATTATTAATTGAATTAATTAAATTAGGTATGTGGGATGAACAGTAATTGAAGTATGGAGATGTACATGGCACAGTAGACACCTGCAGCGGCACACAATAGGCCCTTAATAATTTTCAGCTCCAGGCCCATGTGTATCTTAATCTGGCACTGTCTTTAGGCTGCAAAAAAAAATCCAAGAGCTGGATGTAATTGCATCCGAGATGACCCGAGGTGTTGGTTACCAGGCGATCTCTGACATTTTTCTAAAGGGCCATCACTTACAAGGCATGGCTTTGCCTTAAAAGGGATTGCCCCTTTAAAAAAAGTCCAACTGTAGTGGAAAATGAAGACAAATGTGTCAGTGTCCAAATATATATGAACTGTACAACTCATATGTAACTTTCTAATCTGAAACTTTCACCTTTTATTATATATTTGTTTTACTGTATGTTATGTCATCTTATTACTAATTATTTTATAATCTGTAATCATTGGGCCTTATTCAGCATGGATCGCTAAATTGCAAAATCTCAAATTGAATGATTTTTGGCAGACTGCACATGCACTACGAATGCTTTGCACATGTGCAAAGGTAGAAATTCAATCGCAATTTGATTGACAGGAAGTAACCATTTTTGGGTAAGACACAAGGGGCTTGAAGTTATACAAGAAGCACAAGGCTGGAGTGGCACAGAGAGCATCTGTCTGGATATACACAGGGGGCTGGGGGGGACACAGGGCACCTGTGGCTGGAAAGACAGAGAGGATGGAGAGTACACAGGGGGCACAAGGCTCGAATGACACGCAGCATGTAGCTAGAAATACACGGGTCTGGAGGAGAAATGGGCATGTGGCTGGAGGGGACAGAGGGGGCATGTGGCTGGCAATCGATGGGACTAGAAAGGAGACAGGGGCATGTGGCTGGTGGAGATAGAGGGGGCATGTGGCTTGATGGGACACAGGGAGCTGAAATGACACAGGAAGCAGGAGGCTGGGGTATCACAGGGGGTACAAGGCTGAAGTGACACAGGGAGCATGTGGCTGGAAAGACATAAGGGGCATGTGGCTGAAACTGACACAGGGGACACAGGTAGCAGTGGGCTAGAATGACACAAGGATGCAGTGACACAGTGAGCGTGTGGCTGGAAAGAGATGGGACTGGAATGGACACAAGGGGCATGTGGCTGGAAAGACATAGGGGAAAAAAGCTGGAGGGACTCAGGGAGCACAAGGCTGGAGAGGACACGGGACATAAGTCTGGTTGAATCTCTTAATTTCTTTCCCATTGCAGAGAAACCACCATATAGGTGACCTGTATCTATCTATCTATCTATCTATCTATCTATCTATCTATCTATCTATCTATCTATCTATCTATCTATCATCTATAAATATTTTTTTAGGGGGTGTTCATGTTTAAAAAATATATAATTCATTTAATATGTAAACAGATATATAAAACATACAAAGCTATTGTAGTGGAAGCAGCCCCTGTGCACAGTCCAGCATATGATACTGTGTGCTGGGCTGTGGTAAGTCCAGGGAGGCTGCTGCTGAGCAGGGGGCAGCAAATGCACTGATCACTCACCCCCCTGATTTGCTCCTGGCTGAAGGGCGAGCAGTAACACCCTGTGCAGTTCATACTATTTTTTTAGATTTTTTTGGTAGGAGGTCTGTCAATGCCTCTATGATTAGGCAATGCCTCTTACAGTACCTGGGCCAGGTCCCACTCTCTATGGCCCTGCACCTGCCAGTGGATCATTAGGAAGTTCTGTCCCTGTTCTACCTGCTGAACCTGCCTTTGATACCCAGAGGTGTTTTGTGTATCATAAAGTGGGACATGTCAGATGTTTCATGACCCGAAAAAAAGGAAAGATGTTCCTGTATCAGAGCCTCCAGGCCAATCTTTAGCTGTTCTGTTTGTGTCTGGGACTGACAATCTACAGTAGGTTACCGTGGTTAACACAGTCAGTCTTGGATTGAGAAGCACTAGGGCTAAAATGACCCTAGTATGCCCAGAACGTGTAGATTTTAAGGACTTTTTTCCTGGAGATACCCTGTCTGTTACAGGGATTGGTGGAATCAGTCCAGAGTTTTTTCGGACAGTTTGGCGGACAACGAAGTGAGAGAGGAGGGAATGTCTAACAATGGGCCTAATTCAGACCTGATCGCTGCTGTGCATTTTTGCAGCAGTCTGCGATCAGATAGTCGCCGCTCACATAGAGTGCAAACCCGCCCCGTGCAAGTGTGTGAATGCATGTGTACGCCATGCAAAAACTTCGCCAGACAGCGGACATCTGCCAATCTGTTCACAACTTACTCACCGTCGAATTAATTTTCCAGTCTGTGCGTAGCCCAGGACCTACTCCTACAGTGCGATACAAACAGGCTGATCCGGGCTGGAGCTGACATCACACACTCACCATGAAAATGCTTGGGAATGCCTGTCACACCCAAAAAATGTACTAACCATGGGAGAGAAAGAAAGCTCTTGTGTGGGCGCACTCTTATGTATGGAAGAAAATTTCTTCAAAAATGTATCAAGGAAATATTTTTAAAACATCAGTTTAATATTCAAAATTAAAAACGTTACCCAAATGTGATCCAAAATGTGAATAAAGAGGAAAAAAATGTTAAAGTGTTCTGGTCTTTTTTTTACACAAAAAGGTGATTAGAAAGGTTGTAGACACTTGATTGTCTAACACCCGTTTCTTCTGACCAGTACAGAAATTCTGTATTGATGGGACCAAGGAAGGATCAAAAAGTGTGTAGTAGTGTATCTTCAGAGAACCACTTAGGTTGGAACCATGTTATACACTTTGGTGGTCACCAGTTACTCCGAATATGCACGTATTTGTTATAAATACATAAAAATTAGTTTGACAAGGCCTGACGCTGATTGACAGAACAAGGGAAAGAAAGAAGAGATTAGTGGTGATACTGCTGTTGGTGTTCACCTTTTAAATAAAGGGAGTAGTACCTACTCTACAACACCGGGTATTCCCAGGAAGTCTCCTCTCCAGGTACTGACCCAGCCCAATGCTGTTTGGCTTCCAAGATCGGACGAGATCGGGCATTAGCAGCGTGGTATGATAGTAGAGGAACTATATACCAATGAGAGTGCACCTGTATAGGAGCAGTAGAAGATGTAGTTTTGAAAGGAAAATAGAGTATAATATGTGGATCTGCTTTCCCCGTTAGGCAAGGTGCAACACCCACCACAAATTTGGCGTCGTGCCCCCTGGATCGTGGATGAGAGTTCACGGAAAGATAGTAAGTCAGAAAGAAGGGGTTATAGAAAAAATGTATCCTTTTTTATAGTAACTTATTCAGTGAGTCTTGTAGGAGAAAAAACAGCTCCTAATTAAATCTCAAACGTCAGGCAGTTTTGTAAATCATGTGTCAGTCAGACATCTATTCTCCTATATGGAGACACCACATATTATTGCAACTTTTTCTGTGGTGGGCGTTGCACCTTGCCTAACGGGGAAAGCAGATCCACATATTACACTTTATCTTCCTTTCAAAACTACATCTTCTACTGCTCCTATATAGGTGCACTCTCATTGGTATATAGTTCCTCTACTATCATACCACGCTGCTAATGCCCGATCTTGTCCGATCTTGGAAGCCAAACAGCGTTGGGCTGGGTCAGTACCTGGAGAGGAGACTTCCTGGGAATACCCGGTGTTGTAGAGTAGGTACTACTCCCTTTATTTAAAAGGTGAACACCAACAGCAGTATCACCACTAATCTCTTCTTTCTTTCCCTTGTTCTGTCAATCAGCGTCAGGCCTTGTCAAACTAATTTTTATGTATATATAACAAATACGTGCATATTTGGAGTAACTGGTGACCACCAAAGTGTATAACATGGATCCAACCTAAGTGGTTCTCTGAAGATACACTACTACACACTTTTTGATCCTTCCTTGGTCCCATCAATACAGAATTTCTGTACTGGTCAGGAGAAACGGGTGTTAGACAATCAAGTGTCTACAACCTTTCTAATCACCTTTTTGTGTAAAAAAAGACCAGAACATTTTAACATTTTTTTCCTCTTTATTCACATTTTGGATCACATTTGGGTAACGTTTTAATTTTGAATATTAAACTGATGTTTTAAAAATATTTCCTTTATACATTTTTGAAGAAATTTTCTTCCATACATAAGAGTGCGCCCACACAAGAGCTTTCTTTCTCTCCCATGGTTAGTACTTGTACTCTCTAGCTTTGGGCGCACCACCAACTAGGACTACAATTGAAAGATATAAATTTTCTTTCCACAAATTTCAATCGTCCATATTTGGTTTTCTAGACATAAATCTCAATCCAATTCGAATCAGTGCCCGGTCATCCTTTGTCCTTTCACTCCCTAAAAATGTCCAGTGACCACCCACAAACATCCTCTTCCTGTCAATCACCTTCCATACGCTTAGCAATCAAAATGTTCGCACCATTCTGTTGCTGTTTGGCGCCACGCCTGTGCATTGCGGTGCATATGCATGCGCAGTTGTTTGATAATCGGCCACTGTGCAAATTCGCACAACAGCGATCAGGTCTGAATCGGGCCCAATATTCCCACAGATGTGCTATTGAGTACTAATTTTGGACAATTAATATCCCAATATGTTCCTGCAAATATTCTTTCTAACACAAATAATTTTGAACCTTGTGCCTAATCTCATGTCGTATGTGTTAATGCTGCACTTTATAATGATGTGATTTGTGTAAGGAACATGAGATAAACTGCGATAATTTTGGTTTATGTAATCTGATTTGAAAATGTGATGGTGAAAAGTTAATGTTTTCTTGTTAACCCCTTTTAAGGCCTTAGAAAGTGTAGCCCTTATATAGCTGTTGTGACTCTAATAATAATAATAATAATAATAAATAAGAATTTACTCACCGGTAATTCTATTTCTCATAGTCCGTAGTGGATGCTGGGGACTCCGTAAGGACCATGGGGATTAGCGGCTCCGCAGGAGACTGGGCACAACTACAAAGAAAGCTTTAGACTACTGGTGTGCACTGGCTCCTCCCACTAAGACCCTCCTCCAGACCTCAGTTAGGATACTGTGCCCGGAAGAGCTGACACAATTAGGAAGGATTTTGAATCCCGGGTAAGACTCATACCAGCCACACCAATCACACCGTATAACTCGTGATACAATACCCAGTTAACAGCATGATAACAACTGAGCCTCTCAACAGATAGCTCAACAATAACCCTTTATATAACTATATACAAGTATTGCAGACAATCCGCACTTGGGATGGGCGCCCAGCATCCACTACGGACTATGAGAAATAGAATTACCGGTGAGTAAATTCCTATTTTCTCTAACGTCCTAAGTGGATGCTGGGGACTCCGTAAGGACCATGGGGATTATACCAAAGCTCCCAAACGGGCGGGAGAGTGCGGATGACTCTGCAGCACCGAATGAGAGAACTCAAGGTCCTCCTCAGCCAGGGTATCAAATTTGTAGAATTTAGCAAACGTGTTTGCCCCTGACCAAGTAACAGCTCGGCAAAGTTGAAGAGCCGAGACCCCTCGGGCAGCCGCCCAAGAAGAGCCCACTTTCCTCGTGGAATGGGCTTTTACTGATTTAGGATGCGGCAGTCCAGCCGCAGAATGTGCAAGCTGAATCGTACTACAGATCCAGCGAGCAATAGTCTGCTTAGAAGCAGGTGCACCCAACTTGTTGGGCGCATACAGGATAAAGAGCGAGTCAGTCTTTCTGACTCCAGCTGTCCTGGAAACATAAATTTTTAGGGCCCTGACTACATTCAACAACTTGGAAGCCTCCAAGTCATTTGTAGCCGCAGGCACCACGATCGGTTGGTTCAGATGAAAAGCTGATACCACTTTGGGGAGAAACTGGGGATGAGTCCTCAATTCTGCCCTATCCATATGGAAAATCAGATAAGGACTTTTACATGACAAAGCCGCCAATTCTGAAACACGCCTGGCCGAAGCCAAGGCCAACAACATGACCACTTTCCACGTGAGATATTTGAAATCCACGGTTTTCAGTGGCTCAAACCAATGTGACTTTAGGAAATCCAACACCACGTTGAGATCCCAAGGTGCCATTGGAGGCACAAAAGGGGGCTGAATATGCAGCACTCCCTTAACAAAAGTCTGAACTTCAGGTAGTGAAGCCAATTCTCTCTGGAAGAAAATCGATAAAGCCAAAATCTGGACCTTAATGGAACCCAATTTAAGGCCCATAGTCACCCCTGACTGTAGGAAGTGCAGGAACCGGCCCAGCTGAAATTCTTCCATTGGGGCCTTCCTGGCCTCACACCATGCAACATATTTTCGCCATATGCGGTGATAATGGTTCGCGGTTACTTCTTTCCTAGCTTTTATCAGCGTAGGAATGACTTCCTCCGGAATGCCCTTTTCCTTCAGGATCCTGTGTTCAACCGCCATGCCGTCAAACGCAGCCGCGGTAAGTCTTGGAACAGACAGGGCCCCTGCTGCAGCAGGTCCTGTCTGAGCGGTAGAGGCCATGGGTCCTCTGCCATCATTTCTTGAAGTTCCGGATACCACGCTCTTCTTGGCCAATCCGGAACAATGAGTATAGTTCTTACTCCTCGTCTCCTTATTATCCTCAGTACCTTTGGTATGAGAGGAAGAGGAGGGAACACATAAACCGATCGGTACACCCACGGTGTTACCAGAGCGTCCACAGCTATCGCCTGCGGGTCTCTTGACCTGGCGCAATATTTTTCTAGATTTTTGTTTAGGCGGGACGCCATCATGTCCACCTGTGGTTTTTCCCACCGGTTTACAATCATTTGAAAGACTTCTGGATGAAGTCCCCACTCTCCCGGGTGGAGGTCGTGCCTGCTGAGGAAGTCTGCTTCCCAGTTGTCCACTCCCGGAATGACCACTGCTGACAGTGCTAACACGTGATTTTCCGCCCATCGGAGAATCCTTGTGGCTTCTGCCATCGCCGTCCTGCTTCTCGTGCCGCCCTGTCGATTTACATGGGCGACTGCCGTGATGTTGTCTGACTGGATCAGTACCGGCTGGTTTTGAAGCAGGGGTTTTGCCTGACTTAGGGCATTGTAAATGGCCCTTAGTTCCAGAATATTTATGTGCAGGGAAGTCTCCTGACTTGACCATAGTCCTTGGAAGTTTCTTCCCTGTGTGACTGCTCCCCAGCCTCGAAGGCTGGCATCCGTGGTCACCAGGACCCAGTCCTGTATGCCGAATCTGCGGCCCTCTTGAAGATGAGCACTCTGCAGCCACCACAGCAGAGACACCCTTGTCCTCGGAGACAGGGTTATCAGACGATGCATCTGAAGATGCGATCCGGACCACTTGTCCAACAGGTCCCACTGAAAGGTTCTTGCATGAAACCTGCCGAATGGAATCGCTTCGCAGGAAGCTACCATTTTTCCCAGGATCCGCGTGCAGTGATGCACCGACACCTGTTTTGGTTTTAGGAGGCCTCTGACTAGAGATGACAGCTCCTTGGCCTTCTCCTCCGGGAGAAACACTTTTCTCTGTTCTGTGTCCAGAACCATCCCTAGGAACAGCCGGCGTGTCGTAGGGACCAGCTGTGACTTTGGAATGTTTAGAATCCAGCCGTGCTGTTGCAGCACTTCCCGAGATAGTGCTACCCCTATCAATAACTGTTCTCTGGACCTCGCCTTTATCAGGAGATCGTCCAAGTACGGGATAATTAAAACTCCCTTCCTTCGAAGGAGTATCATCATTTCCGCCATTACCTTGGTAAAGACCCTCGGAGCCGTGGAGAGACCGAACGGCAACGTCTGGAATTGGTAATGACAATCTTGTACCACAAACCTGAGGTACTCCTGGTGAGGATGGTAAATGGGGACATGTAGGTAAGCATCCTTGATGTCCAGCGATACCATGTAATCTCCCTCGTCCAGGCTCGCAATAACCACCCTGAGCGATTCCATCTTGAACTTGAATTTTTTGATATATGTGTTCAAGGATTTCAAATTTAAAATGGGTCTCACCGAACCGTCCGGTTTCGGTACCACAAACATTGTGGAATAGTAACCCCTTCCTTGTTGAAGTAGGGGCACCTTTACTATCACTTGTTGTGAATACAGCTTTTGAATTGCCTGTAACACTGCCTCCCTGCCTGAGGGAGTGGTTGGCAAGGCAGATTTGAGGAAACGGCGGGGGGGAGACGTCTCGAATTCCAGTTTGTACCCCTGAGATACTATTTGAAGGATCCAGGGATCCACCCGTGAGCGAGCCCACTGCTTGCTGAAATGCTTGAGACGGGCCCCCACCGTACCTGGCTCTGCCTGTGGAGCCCCAGCGTCATGCTGTGGACTTAGAGGAAGCGGGGGAGGACTTTTGCTCCTGGGAACTGGCTGTATGCTGCAGCTTTTTTCCTCTACCTCTGCCTCTGGGCAGAAAGGACGCGCCTTTAACCCGCTTGCCCCTATTGGGCCGAAAGGACTGTACCTGATAATACGGTGCTTTCTTTGGTTGTGAGGGAACATGGGGCAAAAATGTAGACTTCCCAGCTGTTGCTGTGGAAACGAGGTCCGAGAGACCATCCCCGAACAATTCCTCACCCCTATCCATGTGTCGTTTGGAATCTGCATCACCTGTCCACTGCCGAGTCCATAACCCTCTCCTGGCAGAAATGGACATTGCACTAATTTTGGATGCCAGCCGGCAAATATCCCTCTGTGCATCCCTCATGTATAAAAGTGCGTCTTTTATATGCTCTACGTTCAGCAAAATAGTGTCCCTGTCTAGGGTATCTATATTTTCTGACAGGGAATCTGACCACGCAGCAGCAGCGCTGCACATCCAGGCTGAAGCTATAGCCGGTCTCAGTATCACACCTGTGTGTGTATATATAGATTTCAGGATAGCCTCCTGCTTTCTATCAGCAGATTCCTTCAGGGCGGCCGTATCCGGAGACGGTAGTGCCACCTTTTTTGACAAGCGTGTGAGCGCTTTATCCACCCATGGGGATGTTTCCCAGCGTGACCTATCCTCTGGCGGGAAAGGGTACGCCATTAGTAACCTCTTAGAAATTACCATCTTTTTATCAGGGGAAGCCCACGCTTCTTCACACACTTCATTTAACTCTTCAGATGGAGGAAAAGCTACTGGTAGTTTTTTCTCTCCAAACATTATACCCTTTTTTGTGGTACCGGGGGTAACATCAGAAATGTGCAACACATTTTTCATTGCCTCAATCATGTAACGTGTGGCCCTACTGGAAGTTACATTAGTCTCTTCGTCGTCGACACTGGAGTCAGTATCCGTGTCGACATCTGTGTCAACCATCTGAGGTAGCGGGCGTTTTAGAGCCCCTGATGGTTTTTGAGACGCCTGGGCAGGCACAGGCTGAGAAGCCGGCTGTCCCACATTAGGTATGTCATCAAACCTTTTATGTAAGGAGTCGACACTATCACGTAATTCCTTCCACAGCACCATCCACTCAGGTGTCGACCCCGCAGGGGGTGACATCACATTTACAGGCATCTGCTCCGCCTCCACATAAGCCTCCTCATCAAACATGTCGACATAGCCGTACCGACACACCGCAAACACACAGGGAATGCTCTGACAGAGGACAGGACCCCACAAAGCCCTTTGGGGAGACAGAGAGAGAGTATGCCAGCACACACCAGAGCGCTATATAACACTGGGATCCCACTATCAATGAGTGTTTTCCCTATAGCTGCTTTTTTATATATATTACATATATATGTATGTATACTGCGCCTAAATTTAGTGCCCCCCCTCTCTTTTTTACCCTTCTCTCAGACTGCAGGGGAGAGCCAGGGAGCTTCCTTCCAGCGGAACTGTGAGGGAAAAATGGCGCCAGTGTGCTGAGGGAGAAGCCCCGCCCCCTTTTCGGCGGACTTTCTCCCGCTTTTTCTGTGATACTGGCAGGGGTAATTTTACATCTATATAGCCTCTGGGACTATATATGATGTATAGTTTGCCAGCCAAGGTGTTATCTATTGCCCTCAGGGCGCCCCCCCCAGCGCCCTGCACCCATCAGTGACCGAAGTATGAGGTGTACATGAGGAGCAATGGCGCACAGCTGCAGTGCTGTGCGCTACCTTCGTGAAGACTGAAGTCTTCTGCCGCCGATTTTCCGGACCTTCTTTCTGGCTCTGTAAGGGGGCCGGCGGCGCGGCTCCGGGAACGAACACCAAGGTCGGGTCCGGCGGTCGATCCCTCTGGAGCTAATGGTGTCCAGTAGCCTAAGAAGCCCAACCTACCACCTGTTAGGTAGGTTCGCTTCTTCTCCCCTTAGTCCCTCGCTGCAGTGAGTCTGTTGCCAGCAGATCTCACTGAAAATAAAAAACCTAAATATACTTTCTTTCTAGGTGCTCAGGAGAGCCCCTAGTGTGCATCCAGCTCGGCCGGGCACAAAAATCTAACTGAGGTCTGGAGGAGGATCTTAGTGGGAGGAGCCAGTGCACACCAGTAGTCTAAAGCTTTCTTTGTAGTTGTGCCCAGTCTCCTGCGGAGCCGCTAATCCCCATGGTCCTTATGGAGTCCCCAGCATCCACTTAGGACGTTAGAGAAATAATAATAATAATAATATTATTGAACAAATACTATTTAGAACAAAGAATTCATTCTGAGTATAGCTTACTGCACTGACCTTAGTAGTCATTATGTGAGGGACCTAAATAGGGGTAAGATGATGGGCTACATGTGTTAGATCATACTTACTTTTGTGGTGAGCACACTATAAGCATTCTGGGATATGTAGGCTTATCTTTATAGTAGCTTTAAACAGCCTTGGGAACTGATCATAGTTAGGGGATGTACAGTTTATAGAACTGAGAAACTCTGGTTTGTTGGAATTTGACTTAGGGGTCCAGTTATGAAACAAAAGTTGTGGCTATTTACCAGAAAACACCCGTTTTAAGATGTATTGTGCTTAGTAGTGCTAAGCTAATTCACTATGGAAATCTGTGTGTTACGTTTATGAGGGTTTCCTCTCAGATTGTTAATGAAGTCCTTTAACAGACAAATTGGAATATTGGATAGTGAAACCCAGAGCTGAGAATACAGTAATATCCAGGAGCTGATTGGGATGAAAAACCAGCTCTGGAATTTTCTTGAAGCAACCCTAATGGGGGTGGGGTCTATTGAGTGGGTGGGGTATGTTAAAAGGATGTGGGATCCCCCATCATAGGGCCTGATTCTGAGTTGGAACCAGTTGTGGCTTTCCTTGCAGCAGTTGTGTCTGCGACTTTATTCTAATGCTGCTACAATGTCTAATACCGCATAAGGTTGAAGAACAAACTCTCAAATGATGAAAGGGACTCACCTCTTCTTTCACATCATGACAGAGAGACAAGGACCCCCAAATCTACAGACACAGTAATTAACATCCTTTTATGAAAGTATATTAACTTTAGTTTTCTTAGTTTCCTGTTGTCTAAGACAAGTGTTTAGCACACACAAATAATCATGACATACTAGACTCAATTTGCAACTGAAAGTATTTTCTATCCCTATATATATATATATATACACTGTATATAGGGAATTATAAACCTTTCAATTAACCATTTAATCAACATACAACAAGTGTACACATATCTCTATTTCATTTTACCCTTATTACATTAAACCATTAACAATTATAAATAACTAGCAAAATTACCAGATTCAGCTTCTAAAAAGTAATATGGAAATAATGGTGATAGTAATCAGGGCAGCCATCGGGGGGGGGGGGGGGGGGGGGGGGGGGGGGCTGTGGGGACTGGTGTCCCGGGGCTTTACAGAGAAGGGGCCCACCCCTGGCTTCTACCGCCAATACCTGTACAGCTGCGCCAGTCTGTGAATCAACAGCAGGCTGATGCGCAGGGAGGACTTCTTAAAACAAGCCTTCCCTGTGCATCAGCTCTCTGTGAACCATTGCTGCAGGTCCGCAACGTTCCACCTATATGTAACGTCACAATGTATGACATCACATAGAGGTGGAGCGGTGCAGCAGAACCTTTCTTTTTGGGAGGAGGGGCTCTTTCTATTTAGTCAGTTCCGGGCCCCACAATTTCTGATGGCAGCCCTGATAGTAATAGTCAATAAAGATGATATATGTCCAATGTATCAGTTACCCTAAAGTGTACTGGACCTGGGTCATAAGTCTAGTGAAATCAGTTTTTTTTCTGCCCTGCTATAGTATAGATCTTCTAACAGTTATATCGAGAGCCAGTAAACTCAGAGTGAATAGATGAGCTTAAATATGTGAGGGGTGTCACTAAACACACATTTAAAAATCAATTGTGTGCACCTTTGAACTTTTTAATATGTTTTTATATTTATGGTTATGTGAATGTAATATTGTTGAATGTATATACAGATTGTAGATTATTAAATTTGTTTACTATTTTTTACAACATTGTGCTACCTGTCTTTAGTTTAACTTCCTTTATATGCTGGCCACACTTGCTCTAAATCAAGCCTTTGGAAACTCCCCTCTAGAAATCTTGCATTTGCCACTGGGTGGAGTTGCATTTTCTGTGGGCATTGAAAATGGGCATCTCAGGGCTTGCACAGTCCAGTACATGCTGGCACGCAAGGCCAAGGATGACACTAACATTTGCATATTAGCGCCACAGTTACGCAGTAAAAATGTTGCAGCCATGCATGCATTAGCGTCCACATCTGAATCAGGCCCTATGTGTGGGTTGAAAATTAACACACTCCCATATACTCCTCTCAAAATTGAGGCAATCATGGCTGTGGAAGTCAGAAGATGTTTGTATTGACTTATACATGCAGTCATCTTCTCACCACACTCTCCAACTACATTGACAAGGGAATCAATGGTTTTTCCCCAATCACAAACCCTAGAGTTTACCTCACAGCTCATGGAGTTCAGTCTGCCATACAGGTAGGGTAATCCTCGCTAATCGAACTGCTCCAGCATGGCCAGTGGCGGAACTTGTGAGTGGTAGGCCCAGGTGCAAAAATCAAATTTGGGCCCCTCTTCTCCGTCCCAACCACAGTTCACAATATGTAACATGGCAATGGGTGACAGAGAAGGGCAGGTCGAGGCAGAGGGTGACAGCAGAAGGCAGGGGGAGGCAGAGAGTGACAGGGGGCGGCAGCTGGTGACAGGAGAGAAAGTGGGTGACAGTGGAACAAGCACAATGTCCTGCAGAGAACAGGGGGCATGTATCTTGATGGAGGCAGGAACACAGTGACCTCTGCTCTGTCTGTGACAGGGGCCTCCACCCTTTGTGCTTTCCTCTGTTTGTCACTCATTCAGTCAGACTCTGACAGTGCCAGTTACACGGGTTGTGAGCAGTGGATCTGAAATAATGAACAGCTGTCTGTTAATTAGAGGCAGTATGTGGCTGTGATGATCAGTGCTGATAGGTGGCAGGACTCCTCTATCAGTCTGGCACACAGAAGGTCAGCCATGCCTACCTAAGGCAAGGGGCAGGTCCTTCAGGCAGTGGGGCCCACCCTAATCTCTGCACTGGGCTATTCATCCGACACTGCACAAAATGGTGTTTCGGGAGCCATGGGATAACTCATTGCTGGTCTGGGCACAGTGGGCCCCTTTGTCCTCAGAACCCCGATGCAATGCACCTGCTGCACAAAAGGTAGTTCCACCTCTGGACATGACAATTAGCCAAAAGATAATACCCCCCATTGTGTCCAGCATAAGAAAATTATATAATTGGAAATAACATTGTATCAACAGAGACCTTACAGTTAAAAGTAAACTGCTAATCCACGCACAAATATATGAACGTTAGAAAATATTATAATACATTTGATGTAAATATTTGTAGATAAAACAGTTCATAACTCTGAGATATAAACGCGGTCATTAATATCTCAGAGAAAAAAGAACTTAGAACTTAGAATATATCACTCCAAATTTTTTTATAGGCAGTTTCCTTGGGGTATTTAACTGTATTAATAATAGAATATATTACTCACACTCTCCATAATTTTGCCCCAGACATATCGTGTGCAGACTCATACTATCTGAAAGTAGTGTCACAAGAGACATGCATCACACATTTAATGAGATTCCCTCCATATTTCTGGTAACAGTATGTCTCTAAAGGAAAGATGCTAAAAATGAGACAATGACTCGGTCCTCCATATTAGCAGAAAACTCCCATTACTGAACGGATATAAAGAATATTACCATATCCTCTTATTTAAAAAAAAAATCACTATTATTGAAATTAATCTTTAGATTTCTAACATATGACAAACATCACAAAAGAGTAAAGGAATAAAACCAAAAAATGCTACTACAGCAAACCTTTTTTTTCTT
Organism: Pseudophryne corroboree; assembly: GCF_028390025.1. NCBI lineage: Eukaryota > Metazoa > Chordata > Amphibia > Anura > Myobatrachidae > Pseudophryne > Pseudophryne corroboree. Next base: position 837,208,554 of record NC_086445.1, read on the forward strand.
CACATACATAATTCATGCAATACTTGAAGATAAATTGACTTATAAGAGCTTAAAACTATGTCTAGGCTTCCTTGGCCTTGAAGTCTCGCTAAAAAAACTCTCCAGTTTTCCTGATCCACAGAATATTCAGATATACTGATTGTGTATGAGATCTTAAGTGCTGTTGTTTCTCAGGTTCAGAAACAGCTCTGCGCATAACAGAACATCTTTTAATCCAGATCAAAGCAAATTGTTTCGCTTCTGCTGCAAAGCAAAAGATCAGTGTATTCTCCCCAGGATATGCATGAAAGGCCTCATTATGTAACTCATGCTGCCCGTTCTTGTGATCCATAATTATTGAAATGATTGAAAAATAATAAATAGTAGCGGGGAAAGACTCTTCTGTCCTTCATCATTTTTTGTTTATGATACAGTGCATAAACTTTTACTACAGTGTTTGTTTTTTACACTACAAACGTACTGTATTTGTACAGTATGTATATAGGGGGTTATTCGGAGATGAATGCAAATGGCTGCATATGCGGGCAACTTTGTTTTTGGAGCGGCTACGTGTGACGTCACACAGCTGCCCCGAAAACGGTCCCGGAACACCCTCCGCTCGCCTCCGCCCGCCACCCCAATGCCGCATTGCCACCTCTCGAGTGAACACCGATGTCAATCACATTACGGCCACATCCTTCACGTATGCGGCCGCAATGTGTATGTTGACACCAGCCACCACCAGCAAACTGCACTGCATGCCGCAACTGTGGCGGGGTCTGAATGACCCCCATAATACATAATTCCTATCTATCTACAGATGTGTAGATACTTGCCTCAATACACCACATAGCGGGAGATGCCTGGCGTGAGTGAGCTGACAGCTCCCGTGGAACTCTGTTAGCGTCGGGCGCCTTTCTTGTGCTGAAAATGCATCTTATTCACATCACTATGTGACTAGGGTGACAAAGTAAACTCTGTTGATTAAAATGATATATATTCTATGTAAGTTGTTGCGGTAAGTGAATACAAAATGGTATGTTTTCAAGGAAAAACCTGTGATCAGTGATCAGGTTCGAACTGCGCGTGCATATGCACTGCAATGCGCAGGAGCATCGGACGACTGCACTGGGCATCGGTGCATAGCAACGGGATAGTGCGAAAAAAGCGATTGCACGGGCGATCGCAAGGAGAATGACAGGAAGAGGGCATTTGTGGGTGGCAACTGACCGTTTTCAGGGAGTGTCTGGAAAAACGCAGGCGTGTACAAGCATTTTCAGGGAGGGTGTCTGACGTCAAATACGGTCCCAGACAGGTGCAGTGTGTGTGTGGTGCACACGGGCTCCTGGGTCTAGAAGGGGCCCACACTGCACACACTGCACCCATTTCTTCTATACTTACCTTTCCGGCATCCATCGGTGACTGTGTGTGGGCCCCCTTCTCTCCCGTAGCTGTCACCGCCGCTGCTAGTGCACTGAGCGCTAGAGACTCTGACACAGTGCCAGAGTCTACAGCGCAGGCGCAGGACTCCGGAAAATTGGCGCGGCGGCCAGTGCCAGTAACCCGTAGTGACCCCACCCCGCAGTGCCAGTTACATGTAGTGAACCCCCCCTGTAGTGCCAGTTACACGTGATGACCCCCCTGGAGTGCCAGTTACATGTAGTGACCCCTGTCTTGGATGTGGGGATGAGCTACCCTACCTGCCCACACTACTTCAAGTCACCAGCCCCTCTCACCTGAGTCCTGGCAGAGTCGCCGGCGGGACAGTGCAGGAGGGAGGCCCGGTGCTGCTGTTGAGTGTGCTACCTGAGAGGAGGAGGAGAGAGCGCCGGCCGCCGCTGCTCTGGGCTTCCAGGCACCACCTCCGTGCCCGCTGCCACATATTGGATGCTGCTGCTGCTGCGCTTTGCTCTCCCCGCTGCTGTCAGCTACGCCTGTGGAATAAAAGAGATCACCGGGCTCGGGCGGCGCCAGTTACTACAGGCTCCCACTACCAGCAGCAGCAGCAGCAGCAGGTGAGGAGTCAGGGCCCATTGATTGGCAGCTCCGAGTCCCTTGTCCCGCTGCCACTTATGGGTGATTGGACCAGCCGATCCAGCAGTGGATCCGCTGTCCAATCACATGTGCCTCGGTGACAGGGGCGTGCTTCCTGTCAACGAGGCACTTCTATAGGTGCCGCTTTTTTCAATGTTTTTAATGGGCTTCTACAGCCCTCTGCTTGGCCCCGCCCCCCTCTCTATCCCGTTCTCATTGTCTATGGGAGGCACTGCTATCAGTGCCTCCCAAACTACTTTAATAAATTACAATGATTACAATGATATAAAGAGAATACTTATGACACAGAATATGTGTCATAAGTATCTTCTTTGTATTATCTTAATCATTAATGACAGGGGAGGCCCTGCCTCCCCTGACTGCACGTCCCTGCTGCACACGGGCCCCCTCCTCTCTAGAAACGCCACTGACTGTATCTGACCTGCAATGTAAACAGCACTGTATACAACCTGCACGGTAACCTGCACTGCATTGTGCTGGTACTGGGGGCATGTGCACTTGTGTAAGGGACATTCATGTCTGCTGTTGCTATTTTACACATCATTTAGGTTTTTTTTCTTTGCTGTTTGTGAACTACAGTACTACTACTTATGAACAATGATACTCCACACACGATTCTTATTACATTTCTGTGTTGGATTGTTTTCTATTAAGAGTACTTGCAAGTTTGGCCTATGTTTGTGAACAATATTGTGAGCTGTGAGGTGATCAAAATTGAGTGGAAACGACTGGAAATGAATGTTATTTAGGTTAGGTATATAAGGTATAATTTTTGTATAGTCTAGTAATGAGGTAATGATTTGCAAGGTGAAGCAGGGATGATTTATTGCATTTAAAGAATTAGAGATAAAATGCATATTTTCATCTATATCTAAATCTCTATTCTTACCTCTCACCTCCAGTATAGGAGTGAGTGAGTGCCGACAGGGACTTACATTGGCTGCGCTGGTATATTTCCATCAGCCAAAGTATTTAACGAACAAGCACCCCTATACCATTCTAGAACTACATGGGTTGGTGTGAGTAAGGATCTCTCACCCCATATTCGATGCATAGCAGATACGGGGCAGCAGAACCCAGAAATATACCTTAAGGCCTTGCCTATTCTTATTATCTTACAGACAACCATTCACAAAGTTTTTGGTGATGCCATATAAATGGTCAGGGGCTGAGGCCCAAAATTTTTGCAGAAACCAGTACACTTTTAACTGTGTTTAGTTATATGTCTATATGTATTGTTTGTTAATATTTTGCCCTTTAAACCATAGGAGTTACTAACTCCAATTTTAATTACTTGTTTAATAAAAGTTAAGTATTAATATAAATTGTTCGACACATGGTGTAAAAAGTTCAGGGATATACCCAAGTGCCCCAGCATAGGAGAGTCTATTGCCATATTCTTTATGGTGTTTTTTTGCATCTTGTTCTTACTCTTAGGGAGCACCATTCACCTCTCAATAGCATATAATTAATTGATTAGGATAGGATTTGGGTTATCCAAAACAGAATACTAATAGGAATGCAGATACAACTATGCGTCTAGTCCACACACCCCTTTTTTCTCTTATACCAGAGACACAGGAGTATCAGATTTCATGAACTATCAATGGAGCTTGTCAACCAGAGGAGAGATAGCTCTCTCCACACCTGGGTGTCTGAGTCCTGTGTAACTTGTTATCTAATGAGGGTCTAGAGAGGCACACACACACACACACACACACACACACACACACACACACACACACACACACACACACACACACACACACAAACACACACAGTCCTCCTGAGTCCTGTCCCAGTGTGTAAGTAGTACAGAAGCGGCTGCTATTTTTGCATGTGATAAGAAAAATTATAGATTTTATTTTTCTATGTGTATTAGGTTGTTTAAGCTGTCCTTGTTCCACTACAAGAACATTTTCTAAAATAGTTGTCTTTCAAGGTGTTTAGTTTAAATCTAATATACACCATTGGGCTAAATTTAATATACACAATCCATACATCCCAACATGATTCATTCCAGGAGGGACAAACTGCTCTCTACCTGGACTTCCTTCTTAAGTTATGATTGCAATCACCTGTGTTAAAACACCTTTCTTATCAATTAAATAGTTCCACACAGGTGACTACAATTATATATTAAGAGGGAAGCCAATGTAAGGAGAATTTTGTCCCTCCTGGAATGGCTCTTGTTGGAAGGTATGCACAATCTTATATACAGCCCCCTGTCCCCCTTTCAACAGGGTCCCCCTGTCTAAAGTGCCCTGGGCACCCCCAGGCTTAAGCCGGCCCTGCTTACTGTGGGATCAGCAGCACCAGTGTTTTTTATACTGAACTGCCGCTACATGGGACACAGAACTCAGCCTGCCCCCAACCTCCCCTTGACTAGTAACCAGTAACAGGACAGCACATGCACATATGAGCACATGCACTGACACCGGGTGACAGGCCCTCCTCGTACCTGCACTGCCGCCCACTGTCTCACTGGTCTGGTTCTTTTGGGTTGGTATCTGTATACCCTGCACTCCATGTATAGAGCCTGCGCCCAGCTGTCCGTCATACTCTAGTAGTAGCCCGCACCGAGTGACTAAGCCAGGCCAACATTATAGTGCCAAATGTTCTGTAAGCAGCAGCCAGCTGGCTGGCACTGCAGCAGCGAAAGTGTTAACTGGCACAAGCAGAACCTCTGCCTAGTGTGCAGCTGCAGCACTGGTAGCGTGGTACGTTCTAATTGCCAACTCCCCCTGCTGTGGATGGTTGGCTCCGGGGGCACAATGTTGACAATCGTGGACTGTTCCATGCGATCCCTGTATAGAGGAGGGGTCACATTGTGTGTTTCATTAGTAGTAGTCTGCGCTGCTCCCCACGGGTAAATGGTGGCGGCGGTGAGAGCAGGTGTCAGCGGTGTGACTGCGCCTGCACCCTCAGATTGCAGTGCCCTGACCGGCAGCCCTGCTTGCCTGCCCCTAGAACACCCCTGGCTGTGGACATAGTGGGCACTGTAATTTGTCTTTATCTACACTTAATTCAAAACTGGTAACATAGACATGCAGAATATAAATCTTTACAACAAAAAGATGTGTTAATTCTTGCCCAAAGCAACTTAAAAATATGCTTTATTAAATAAGTAATTTAGTTTAACTTTTATATTTTTATGTCTTCAAAAATATATCAGTTCATCTCAAGACAAGAGACTGACAGGTGTATCCTCACACATCTGTGCTGACAAGGGCTGCATCACAGCAACGTCACACCATTGCAGTTCTTTGTTTTGCACATGCACCGAGAAAACCAGGCTAAAACCACAGGTAGCGGGAGCATACCTGCCCACTACCCGTGCCCATAGACTGTAGCAGAGTCCCCCGCCAAATGTGGGGCAATGGAAGCATATTATTCGGGCTGTCTGTGCACGCACACCGGTTCTCTGGATTCGTACCCACGAGCGCCACGTTGTGCCTGGAATCTTTGCCTGCAATGGGAATGCATCCTAGGTAAAGCTGTATAAGGACACATCTGTAAGTGATTAAGTAAGATGGGTCAGAACCAGGAAGTAAAGTGATAGTGCAAGCTACAGTATTAGTTCACTTTTCACTTTTGCAGGGACATGCTTTTATCAGAGCCTCTGACCTGATAATAATGTAATGCCTTGCTGTGATGTGTCACGTACTTTGTCAGCCACTGAATCAGGCTTTAGTGGCCATATTGAAGGAGAACCATACCGGAGATACTAGTAGTGGCAGGGTGACAGGATGGATACACAAGTGCAGACCTTGGGAGGTGAGTAGAATTGGAGAAGGATAGAAAGTGAAGAGAAATTCAGATGTGCGCAGGGCATGATTGGGAAAGGACACGGAGTGAGGTACGCAATGAAGTTCTGAGACAGACCACCAACTTGAATGAAATAAGTATAAGAAAGAGTTAAACAACAGTCATTCAGAGATAAATAGCATAGCAGCAGTGAAAAAGATAGATAGAAAAACAAGAATAGTGCAACAGTCACACAGATCCTCATACACCTATCATCTATATACCATACCGTGCAAGACGCCCAATGTGCTACGAGAGGTGCAGTAATATGTACAATAATTTTATTTCAATTTTGTGTCTTATTCGCATCGCAGTCATAGTGAAGTGTTACTCAAAGTGTAATAGAGACTCTGGTCTGTGACTTTAACCACACAGGAATTAGGAGTCTATTTACTAAGCCTTGGATGGAGATAAAGTGGATGGGGATAAAGTACCAGTCAATCGGCTCCTAACTACCATGCCACAGGCTGTGTTTGAAAAATGTCAGTTAGGAGATGATTGGCTGGTACTTTATCTCCGGCCACTTTATCTCCATCCAAGGCTTAGTAAATAGACCCCTTAGTTTTAAACATGTACAAAGTCGCAGGTGAAGCACAACATAACTAGGCATGAGAAAAATGAAATTGCTGGTTATGCTTAGTGGTATGCTCCTATACACAAATGAGGTGGGATTTCAGATATTCAGATTTTCTCCTCTACAGCAGTAATATTGTTCATATCTCATTGCCAACACACTTTTGCTATGTAGTGGTAAACAATGCTTACACTTGCAGCATGTTGTGGTGCCATTGCCTTCTTTACATTCACTTTCAGCAAATATTAGTAGGCTTATACCCCTTGTCCACCAGCCAACATACAACACGGGTTATTGCAAATGAGCGCGCATAACCCGTGTTGCTGGCTGGTGTAAAAGGGCTAAATTGGAATAATCTGGGTCGATTGACCCGGTATTCCAACTCGGATAGCTTGCAGGGTTGAACACGGGTTCAACCCGGTAAGCTGTGCAGTGTAAACGGAAGCAACACGGCTCCCGTTCACACTGTATGGGAGGGCGGCGCTGGGCGATCATGTGATCTCCCAGTGCCGCCCCCGCTGCGTCACCGGCAACGTTACCAACCCGGAAATATGCCGTGTTGGAAACGGCAGATGGAAAGGGGGCTGACGCGGGTCGCAGCCGGGTAGCACCCGTGTCAGGCTCCTGGCTGCAACCCCGCGTAATTAGATGGAATTAGATGGAAAAGGGGTATTAATAAAAAAATTTAGGTTATATAAATTGCTGATGTGCCATCATTTGGTCATCTCAGATGCTGAAAGATCTGCACATGCGGAGATCCCTAATCCCACATCCCTAATGGCACACATCCCTAATTGCAATCAATGGTGGCAATGGTGATCTAATGCTGCATCTGCAGACACTGCACTCGAATCTGTGATGCCAGCATGAAGCATCTTTTTTCTTCAGATGCCTCCTGTGGCATTAGTAGATTTTTGCATCACTGCTGCATCAAAAGACACAACAGTGATGCAAGTAGCGCCCACCTCTGAATCCAGCCCATAGGATTCACATGCACATTTTAGAAAAATATTTTTTTTTACTGTGTTTTTCTCTTACGTCCTAGAGGATGCTGGGGACTCCAAAAGGACCATGGACGGGATCCGCAGGAGCTTGGGCACACTGAAAAGACTTTAACTGGGTGTGAACTGGCTCCTCCCTCTATGCCCCTCCTCCAGACCTCAGTTAGACTTTGTGCCCAGGACTGACTGGACACTCACTAGGGGAGCTCTCCTGAGTTTCTCTAGAAAAGACTTTTGTTAGGTTTTTTATTTTCAGGGAGACCTACTGGCTACAGGCTCCCTGCAGCGAGGGACTGAGGGGAGAGAAGTCAGACCTACTTCTACTTAGTTTAAGGGCTCTGCTTCTTAGGCTACTGGACGCCATTAGCTCCAGAGGGTTCGATCACTTGGTGCGCCTAGCTGCTTGTTCCCGGAGCCGCGCCGTCACCCCCCTCACAGAAGCCAGAAGAAAGAAGCCGGGTGAGTATGCAGAAGGCAGAAGACTTCAGTGACGGCAGAAGACTTCAGTAACGAGGTACAGCGCAGCGGCAGCGCTGCGCTCCATGCTCCCACACACTTCTCCAACGGCACTCACAGGGTGCAGGGCGCTGGGGGGGGGGGGCGCCCTGGGGCAGCAGTTACTGAGGTCTGGGAAGCCGGCAGAAGGCTTTTCGGTGCCTCGGCACCGTTTTTCAAACCCCCGCTGGCATTTTCAATTTTCAAATTTAGCGGGCTGAAGCGCGCCGGGAAGGGGCGGAGCTTAGCCGCATGGCTCAACAGCGCCATTTTCCCTCATACACGCGGCTGCATGAGACGCTGGCCCAGGACCTCCAAAGCTCCACTACAAGCACAGTTTTGTGGTGCATATTTATTGTTATTGAAGCAGCACTATTTACATATATTCGTTGGTGGGATATATGGGCGCTGGGGTGTGAGCTGGCATACTCCCTCCGTGTTTCTCTATCCAGGCTTCCTTGTGGGCCTGTCCCCTGGCTGAGGCATTGTGTGTGTGTGTCGGTGTGTCGATACTCAGTGTCGGCATGCCTGAGGCTGAATGTTATTCCCCGGAGGAGGTTGCTGGGGGAGCAGATGCGGGTCTGGAATTGGCTCTGTCAGCGCAGCCGACACCTGATTTACTCACATTGTTAAGTACACTTAATACAAATGTGGCCTCTTTGTCAAAAAGGTTAGATAAATCGGAGTCACAGACACAGGTGTGGAGGAAATCCATGGAGGATGCTTTGTCTCCACGGTGCAGACCCCATCGGGGTCGCAAAAGCGGCCGTTTACCCAAGTGGTAGATACTGATACCGACACGGATTCTGATTCTGAGGTCGATTTCACTGAGGCTGCTTTACATCCACGGTTAGTTAAGAGTATTCAGTACATGATTGTGGCTATAAAAGATGTTTTACACATTTCTGATGAACCTGCAGTGCAGGAAACAAGGATTTGTTTGTTCAAAGAGAAAAAACCTGAGGTGAAGTTTCCCCCCTCTCATGAAATGAATACTCTTTGTGAAAAGGCTTGGGAGTCTCCGGACAAGAGGTGGCAGATTCCCAAGAGAATTTACATGGCGTATCCTTTCCCCTCTATTGATAGGGAAAAATGGGAGGCGTCTCCAAATGTTGACAAAGCTCTATCTCGTTTGTCTAAGAAGGTGGCGCTTCCGTCTCCTGACACGGCAGCTCTCAAGGATCCGGTGGATCGCAAGCTGGAGACGTCTCTGAAGTCCATTTTCGCTAATTTGGGTGCATTGCTCAGACCTGCTGTGGCGTCGGTATGGGTGAGTAGCGCTATTGCTAAATGGGCTGAGAATTTAGCTGCTGATATGGATACCCTTGATAAAGATAATGTTCTTTTGACTCTTCGCTATATCAAGGACGCTGCAGATTACCTGAAGGATGCGGCGAGGGATGTTGGTCTCTTGGGATCAAGAGCCAATGCCATGGCGATCGCGACCAGGAGGGCACTGTGGATCCATCAATGGAATGCTGATGCCGACTCCAAGAGAGCTATGGAAACTCTACCCTTCAAAAGTGGTGTCTTGTTTGGGGACGGCTTGGCTGACCTGGTCTCTACTGCGACTGCGGGTAAGTCCTCTTTTCTTCCCTATGTTCCCACACAACAGAAAAAGGCACCACATCAGCAGATGCAGTCCTTTCGTCCAAATAAATACAGACGTGGAAAAGTCTCATCCTTCCTCACTTCAAAGGGTAGAGGAAGGGTAAGGAAGTCGCCTGCAGTGTCAGGCGCCCAGGACCAAAAGTCTTCCCTTGCCTCTACCAAGTCCACCGCATGACGCTGGGGCTTCCCTAGGGGAGTCCGGACCGGTGGGGGGCCGTCTGCGGATCTTCAGTCAGGTCTGGGTTCAATCAGGCCTGGATCCTTGGGTCCTAGAGATAGTATCTCAGGGATACAAGCTGGAGTTTCAGGAGGTGCCCCCTCACCGGTATTTCATTTCGGCCTTACCAGTGTCTCTTCCAGACAGGGAGGTGGTGATGGCAGCAATACAAAAGTTGTGTCAACAGAGGGTCATTGTTCCCGTTCCCCCGTCCCAACGGGGGGAGGGGTTCTACTCGAGCCTCTTTGTTGTACCGAAACCTGACGGTTCGGTCAGACCGATTCTGAACCTAAAATCCCTCAATCCATACTTGAAAGTTTTCAAGTTCAAGATGAAATCTCTTCGAGCTGTGATTTACAGCCTAGAAGGGGGGGATTTTATGGCGTCAGTCGACATAAAGGATGCCTACTTACACGTCCCGATATATCCTCCGCATCAAGCCTTCCTCAGGTTTGCGATACAGGATTCTCATTACCAATTTCAGATGTTGCCGTTTGGACTTTCCACGGCCCCGAGGACTTTCACCAAGGTCATGGCAGAAATGATGGTTCTCCTTCGCAAGCAAGGGGTTACAATTATCCCATACTTGGACGATCTCCTGATAAATGCGAGGTCCAAGGAACGGTTGCTGAGAAGTGTGAATTTGTCACTGTCGGTTCTGCGACAGCACGGTTGGGTGATAAATTTGCCAAAATCTCAGTTGATTCCGACCACTCGGCTGCCTTTTCTGGGCATGATTCTGGACATGGAGTTACGGAGAGTGTTTCTTCCGGAAAGAAAAAGCTCTGGAACTGCAGACGATGGTCAGGGAACTTCTGAGGCCGACAAGGGTGTCGATTCATCACTGTACTCGGGTTCCGGGGAAAATGGTTGCGGCATACGAAGCCATTCCATTTGGCAGGTTCATGCCCGGGTGTTTCAGTGGGACCTGCTGAGCAAATGGTCCGGATCTAACCTGCACATGCATCAGAAGATAAGTCTATCTCCCAAGGCAAGGATTTCTCTCCTGTGGTGGCTACAAAGTTCTCACCTCCTAGAAGGGCGCCGGTTCGGTATCCAGGACTGGGTACTTCTGACAACAGATGCAAGTCTCCGAGGCTGGGGCGCAGTCACCCAAGGAAGAAATTTCCAGGGGAAATGGTCGCTCCAGGAAGCTTGTCTCCACATAAATGTTCTCGAGTTAAGAGCCATTTACAACGGCCTGCTACAACCAAGAAGCCTACTTCAGGGTCGACCTGTCCTCGTACAGTCGGACAACATCACAGCAGTGGCACATATAAACCGTCAAGGCGGAACAAGGAGCAGGGCGGCTATGGTGGAGGCCACAAGAATTCTTCGCTGGGCGGAACAACACGTGAGCGCGCAGCAGTCAGCAGTCTTCCTTCCGGGAGTGGACAACTGGGAAGCAGGTTTCCTCAGCAGACACGATCTCCATCCTAGAGAGTGGGCTCTTCACCAAGAGGTATTTGCAGAAGTGACGAAGCGTTGGGGAATTCGCTGATCGACATGATGGCGTCTCGCCTCAACAAGAAGCTTCCGAGGTATTGTTCCAGGTCAAGGGACCCCCAAGCCAGTGCAGTGGACGCCCTGGTGACTCCGTGGGTGTTCCAGTCGGTGTATGTGTTCCCTCCACTTCCTCTCATTCCAAAGGTACTGGGAATCATTCGACGAGCAAGGGTTCAGGCGATTCTCATCATTCCAGATTGGCCAAGAAGGGCCTGGTTTCCGGATCTTCAGGAATTACTTGTGGAAGATCCTTGGCCGCTTCCTCTAAGAGAGGACCTGTTATTGCAGGGACCATGCATGTTTCCAGACTTACCGCGGCTGCGTTTGACGGCATGGAAGTTGAGCGCCAAATCTTAGCTCGAAAAGGTATTCCCGGGGAGATCATTCCTACTCTCCTTAAGGCTAGGAAGGAGGTCATGGCGAAACATTATCACCGTATTTGGAGAAAGTATGTTTCGTGGTGTGAGACTAAAACGTCTCCTGCGGAAGAATTCCACTTAGGTCGGTTTCTCCATTTTTTGCAGGCAGGCCTCGATGCAGGCCTGAAATTAGGCTCCATCAAAGTGTAGATTTCGGCTTTATCTATTTTATTTCAAAAAGAATTGGCTGTCCTCCCAGAGGTTCAGACTTTTGTGAAAGGAGTGATGCATATCCATCCTCCGTTTGTGCCCCCTGTGGCACCATGGGATCTTGAGGTGGTCTTGCAGTTTCTTATGTCTTCCTGATTTGAACCATTGCGTAAGGTTGAGTTAAAGTTTCTCACTTGGAAGGTAGTCATGCTGTTGGTTCTGGCGTCTGCCAGGCGAATGTCAGAGTTGGCGGCCTTATTTCATAAGAGTCCGTACTTGATTTTCCATTCGGATAGAGCGGAACTAAGGACTCGTCAACATTTTCTGCCGAAGGTGGTTTCTTCGTTTCACATTAACCAACCTATTGTAGTACCCGTGGCTACGGATGCTGTGGCAGTTCCAAAGTCTCTGGATGTTGTGAGAGCTTTAAAAATCTATATCGCCAGAACGGCTGTTGCCAGGAAGACAGAGTCGCTCTTTGTCCTGTATGCTTCCAACAAGATTGGTCATCCTGCTTCGAAGCAGACTATTGCACGCTGGATTTGTAGTACGATTCAGCAAGCTCATTCTTTGGCTGGTCTACCGGTGCCGAAGTCAGTAAAGGCCCACTCTACCAGGAAAGTGGGCTCATCTTGGGGGGCTGCCTGAGGGGTCTCGGCACTTCAGCTTTGCCGAGCAGCTACCTGGTCGGGTTCAAACACTTTTGCTAAGTTTTACAAGTTTGATACCCTAGCTGAGGAGGACCTCATGTTTGCTCATTTGGTGCTGCAGAGTCGTCCGCACTCTCCCGCCCGGGTTGGAGCTTTGGTATAGACCCCGTGGTCCTTTTGGAGTCCCCAGCATCCTCTAGGACGTAAGAGAAAATAGGATTTTAGTACCTACCGGTAAATCCTTTTCTCCTAGTCCATAGAGGATGCGGGGCGCCCATCCCAGTGCGGACTGTTACTTGCAGTGTATTCTTGCTGGTTAATTTAGTTTATACACGGGTTGTGTATTTATTGGTTTCAGCTTGTTGCTGTTGTTAATTCATACTGTTATCTGGTTTATTTATCAGAATGTCCTTTATAGCAGACAAATATCGAGGCACTTGGGATCTATTGCACCGATGTATATACCCAGCTCAATGATTATAGTCCCTCTTCCCGTCCGCTGGTAGCAGTTCCTTTTAATGCGGACCTATCTGGAAATGAGGTGTATTCAGATAATGAGCTGTCTTGTGTGCAATACTCAAACTGAATATTAATATACCCAGTATAGTTCACTATAAGGCAGTCTCTTATTTGTTAAGGTGCAGGGGAGGCACAATTTTCCTTTTTTATGCAAGTGATGGTTTTACTTGGTAATGGGAGAGCTGTGCGGCAATAATTCCATTTGTATGAGGTATATAATGAAGTGCTCACCTCATCCTCTCCCCCGGACCACACACCGCTTCCAAGCTTCGGTGCCGGCGCTGCCTCCAGCGCTAATCTCTCCCACAGCCGCTTCTCGGTCTGCTCCCTCTGAACTGAGGTGTCAGACTCTACGGTGCACGCTGCTTAGAGCCACAGCCGTCTCCTGATTGTTTCCCTCTGTGGCTGCAGTATCGATCTCCACACTGCCCATGAGCCGCGCGGTGGTCTGCTGTACCCAGCGCCGCTTCTCCTCATATGCCAACAAGCTTTCTAGCCGTAAGAGGCAATAGATGAAATAGATGAAATACCGGCTTTTGGTAGAAAATGTACATTTTCTACCAAAAGCCGGTATTTCATCTATTTCATCTATTGCCTCTTACGGCTAGAAAGCTTGTTGGCATATGAGGAGAAGCGGCGCTGGGTACAGCAGACCACCGCGCGGCTCATGGGCAGTGTGGAGATCGATACTGCAGCCACAGAGGGAAACAATCAGGAGACGGCTGTGGCTCTAAGCAGCGTGCACCGTAGAGTCTGACACCTCAGTTCAGAGGGAGCAGACCGAGAAGCGGCTGTGGGAGAGATTAGCGCTGGAGGCAGCGCCGGCACCGAAGCTTGGAAGCGGTGTGTGGTCCGGGGGAGAGGATGAGGTGAGCACTTCATTATATACCTCATACAAATGGAATTATTGCCGCACAGCTCTCCCATTACCAAGTAAAACCATCACTTGCATAAAAAAGGAAAATTGTGCCTCCCCTGCACCTTAACAAATAAGAGACTGCCTTATAGTGAACTATACTGGGTATATTAATATTCAGTTTGAGTATTGCACACAAGACAGCTCATTATCTGAATACACCTCATTTCCAGATAGGTCCGCATTAAAAGGAACTGCTACCAGCGGACGGGAAGAGGGACTATTATCATTGAGCTGGGTATATACATCGGTGCAATAGATCCCAAGTGCCTCGATATTTGTCTGCTATAAAGGACATTCTGATAAATAAAATTTTTTTTTTATACAGGAATACATTTGTTTTATATTTTAAGGATTGTATAAATCATGTAATGCATTTCAATATACTTACCGGCCGGTATTAATATAAATAATCGTTTTTATTGCTTAAAATAAAATATTATTAATTATATATATTGTCATAGTACGTGTGTATCAATAATATTCTCATATCAGCGCCTCTACCCTCTTTCCACTTGTGGAAAGACATTTTCTAGTCTTTTTGTCATTTTGTGGGAAGAGCATACCCACTTTAGAGGCTGCAGATATTGGAATATTATCAGCTTGCGCTGGGTTATCTTTCTTTGTTATCTGGTTTACTGTTACTCCGGTTGTACGGTATGTTTGTGGGGGTGGTCTTCAGTATGCCGAATGTCGGGATCCCGGCGCACAGTATACCGGCGCCGGAATCCCGACACCCGGCATACCGACAGCTATTCTCCCTCGTGGGGGTTCACGACCCCCCTGGAGGGAGAACAAAATAGTGTGGCGCGCGTAGTGCGCCACTGTGCCCGCAGCGTGGCGAGCGCAGCGTGCCCGCAAGGGGCTCCTTTGCGCTCGCCAAGCTGTCGGTATGCCGGCGGTCGGGCTCCTGGCACCGGTATGCTGGTCGCCGGGAGCCTGAGCGCCGGCATACCATACTACACCCTGTTTGTGGTGTGGGCTGGTATGTTGTAGCCCTTAGTTTAAACAAAAATCCTTTCCTCGAAATGTCCGTCTCTCCTGGGCACAGTTCCTATAACTGAGGTCTGGAGGAGGGGCATAGAGGGAGGAGCCAGTTCACACCCAGTTAAAGTCTTTTCAGTGTGCCCAAGCTCCTGCGGATCCCGTCTACACCCCATGGTCCTTTTGGAGTCCCCAGCATCCTCTACGGACTAGGAGAAAAGGATTTACCGGTAGGTACTAAAATCCTATTTTTTACTTTGTTAAATACAGTCTCACTGACTAAATGAGGTACATTTGTATTCATCATAGCTTTGAGCTGATGCACTCTGGAAAAATCAGTATTAAACTGTACCGAAGAAAACTGGTGCTAAAGCACCACTATAATTATTTTATCAGATATATAATATATACACAGTAGTCAATGCAGAATCACTATGAAGGGACAGTTGTGGCTTATTATATTCCCAAGCAAATTGTTGCCATGTATTTTATGCTACTGAATGTGCAGCGGATCATGGATTCAGCTTGGAAAATCATTATGTTTTAAATACAGTTCTGTGAGTTCTGCCCTGAACAGTTAGTCATTCGGTCTTCTGCTCTCTGACATCCACTAATGAACTGAGCCAGGCTAGTGACGTAGGGAAGAACACAGCGTCCTTTCCAGCAAAACAGAAATACAAAATACTCCTGGTGACATTATGGGGAACTAGTACAATAATGACATTTATTGAAAAAATAGGAGCTATAGCTAGACTCAATTTGGATATAGTGTAAGGGTAATTATTGAAATGAGGACATCTTTGAAATAATGGATGTGTCATGTTTGTAACTACATTCAAAGGGAAACAAACAGTACATTTATTTTAATGAAACATATTATTTGGCTTCTCATTCAATGAAATACATTGGTCTGCATAATAAATATACAGGGTTTTGCAATAGTTCTTTTCTTCACTAATCTAAAGACTTCAATAAGAATAGAGCAGGGCCATATTAACAATGGGGTGGGTGGAGCTACGGCTCCAGGCCCCCCATAAAATAGGTAGTGTAGTGATAGAGTGCACAACCACATGGGAAGAACTTCTCTACTATCACACCCCCTACAGCAGCACACAATACGCCTCTGATAAATTTCAGTTCCATGCCCATGTGGGCCTTAATCTCGTACTGGAATAGAGTAAGGGCTATACACTCACCCATTTATAATGTGTGCAATGTGTGCAGTGCACACAGGCCCCCGGGCCCTAGGGGGGCCCACACCGCACACCCTGCACCCATTATTTTCAATACTTACCCTCCGGAGTTCCATGGTGCAGCAGCAGCGATGCAGAAATCACTGAGAAAATGGGGCGGCTGACATTTGCACATGTGCAGTAGGAAAAGCACCGGGAAAATGGCCACCCTGCCATTTTCCCGGAGACTTGTGCATGCGCTCTAGACTCTGACACAGCGCTAGGGTCCTCAGTGACCCTAGTGCCCAGAGCTACAGCGCTGCCGGCTATAGAGGAGGGGGCACAGATGGAGTCTGCACACGGGCCTCCTCCTCTCTAGATACATCCCTGGGGCTATATACTATGTAATACATACCTCTTAACTGTTCCCTATTGTGGGAGGATCCTGATTTGAGAGCTCTGTCCTCCTTCAGGACATCTTTGTCCCAACTGGGTGCGGGATTCAAGTCCTGTTCACTTTTGAAGTGAATGAGACAGGGATGTGGTCCAATGTGTCAGAATGCCTGTGCACGGTGCCTTGATTTGTGACCATGATCCCTTGATTAATTTCTGTGTCTATTTTTTTTTTAATGGGAGCACTAAGAGGGGAGGGGTGTATTTGGGGCCCTGGAGTAGACACTTTCCCCATGATGCCATGTTCATACCCCCTCAGTGAGCACACACCACTTTGCGATGACACTTACTATCCATTATGGGCACCCAAGTGGCCACTACCACCACCGATACAAAGGGCCTACCTGATGTCTTGATGGTCCTTGTTCCTGTAATGCCCTCTACCCCAGTGCCGTAACTAGCCATTTTAGCGCTGTGTGCAAGAAACGTCAGTGGCGCCCCCCCCCCCATGTAAGACAGGGGCAGTGCGCGCCGCAGGCGCGTGAAAAATTTATAGGGGCGTGGCTTCACGGGGAAGGGGCGTGGCCTCAAAATAACAGCAATTCATACTACGGTGCACAGTAGTCTACATTATTCAAATTACGCTGCACAGTAGCGCCACTACACCAGGTAGAGCCCCTTTTATACATTACAGCAGACAGCGTCCCCCTTTTTACACATTACGGCAGCCAGTCCCCCTCTTTACACATTGCGGCAGCCAGGCCCCCTCTTTACACATTGCGGCAGCCAGGCACCCTTTTTACACATTGCGGCAGCCAGACCCCCTTTTTATACATTGTGGCAGCCAGTCCCCCTTTTTACACATTGCGGCAGCCAGGACCCCATTTTACACATTGCGGCAGCCAGGACCCCATTTTACACATTGCGGCAGCCAGGACCCCCCCTTTTTACACATTACGGCAGCCAGTCCCCCTTTTTACACATTGCGGCAGCCAGGACCCCAGTTTACACATTGCGGCAGCCAGGCCCCCTTTTTACACATTGCGGCAGCCAGACCCCCTTTTTATACATTGCGGCAGCCAGGACCCCTTTTTACACATTGCGGCAGACGGTGTCCCCCTGAGAGAGAGAGAGAAAGAGAGAGAGACAGAGAGAAAGAGAGAGAGAAAGAGAAAGAGAGAGAGAGAGAGAGAGAGAGACATACTTACCTTCTCCCCGCTGACAGGCTCCTCGTGCAGCTCCCTCTCGGTGCAGGCTGTGTGAGGTGAGAAGGAGGAGGAGGGAGGGGGAGCAGGGAGCCGCAGCAGCGCTATTTGATTGGTAGTAAGCGCCGCTGCAGCATCCCCCTCTCCTTCTGTATTGGTTGCCTGGCGCTGCTGTGGATGCTGGGATGAAGGAACCGCATCCCAGCATCCATAGCAGCGCCGGGCAGCCAATACAGAAGGAGAGGGGGATGCTGCAGCGGCGCTTACTACCAATCAAATAGCGCTGCTGCGGCTCCCTGCTCCCCCTCCCTCCTCCTCCTTGAACCCGGCGCTGGTCTCTCTCCTCCAGCGCGGCGCACGGCGCACACAGAGGCGGCATGTAATGAGTCAATTTGACTCATTACATGCCGCTGGCCGTTGCGCCCCCAGGGCAACTGTGCTGTGTGCCAAGCCCCCTTGGCACACACGTAGTTACGGCCCTGCTCTACCCAGTGCCGGAACTTAAACTGAGTGTGGGGTACTAAAATAAACCAGGTTCAGTGAAGATCAGAGAAGCACACCTGCTTTACCCCTCAGACACAATAACCACACAACATGCTGGATCCAACTCCATTTTATTGTCACTGTAACAGAATATCATTGAAGTATGCAATTTATTCAGTGATATGTAACACTTAGTCTACAGAACTGTTAGCATTTTGTAACCGGTAACAATGAAACAAATAAGCAAGTCAACTGTAACTGTTACATTTCAGTCCCAACTATACCAGCTTCAGTGTACAACAGCGGACAGGTGTATAAGCTTTACTGAGCACTGCTGGGTGGAGCTTGCATAAACAGTCAATGATGTACCTGTTATGATCTATGTACTCGGGACCCGAGAGACAGGGTGGCAATAGATGAGCTCCGAATACAGGAACGTGATGCTGCAGTACTAACTGAGATTTGCAGCAACCCCTAATGGAAAACCCTGACTCTGTTGTCCTTCCCTAGTGGTCAGTTAACACCTGCGAGACTATGGTTTCTTGGGCCCATGGCAGCCGCGATTGAATGGGCAGATTAGGTCTGCCCGAACTCCGATGCCCCCCGGTCTTAGTAGGTGACAAGTCGTTAACCGAGACTGAGAGAGAACAAGGGGAAAACTATCAAAGACAGATAGAAAAGCGAAAGGGGAACCACAGAAAATAATAAACTAACTTATGTGCGGCGCGGCCGTCAAGAAAAACTGTAACCAAAGTAACGCTGCCCAAATGCCAAATACGAATCCGTCGTAGTTCGGCAAGGACAACAGGCCTGTTGTCCGGGTGTCCACCCCGTCTGGCTGGCACTAATCCTCTTGGCTCCGGTGAAGAGTCTTCCTCCCTGCTCCCACCGCTGGTCCGCGCTGTCATCTTCAGAGCCACCAGGGGGTCCTCGGTGGGGGTCTTCTTTCCGGGGTCGTCCTCCACCTCTCCTCCCCAGCTAGGGGCCATCTGCAGCGACACTGGTCCAGCTGCCGTCCCTCTTCCTGCACGCTGGAACAGCTGCTCATCGAAGTCTCTTCCTTTCTGCATCCGGACCATCAGGCAGTGCATGGGTGGCTCTGCTTTCCAGGGGACCTTCCTTTCTCCCATCACCTCCTCTCGGGTCTGTCAGCCGGGGGTACTCTCATTCGGGTTTCTGAAGCTGTGCTCTGTGTGGGGACTGCAGACTGTGCGGAATCCTCCTGGGCCTCCAGAGTCAGGGAGATAAGCAGCGGTAGCAGCAGATCACAGCCTTCTGCCGTCGGATATCCAGTCCTCCAATGGTCAGCACTGCCCTCCTCGCGACTACATCTCCGGATGCCCACAGGCCAGTTTTTACCATTTCCCCAGGCTCCCATTCCCATGCTGGAGTCCTCCCCTCTCCTCCACGATGACTGGCTCCCCGGGCCCCAGCAACAGCCCTCCCCTGGGTCACTCTGCCCTACAACCCAAAGGGCCAATGAACTATTGTGCTTTTACCCTGGCCAGGGCTGTTGCTGGCCAGAAAGAGACGCACCACAAGCCAGTGGCACCAAACTATCCCTGCCAGAGCTGACAGGGTCAACAAAAGTTCAGCCCTATCATTACTATAGGGCTGTATCATGGCAGTATTGGGACAGCACTAGTTGTGGGGAACAATTAAATGAAAAAATGGGGTCTCTTTCAAATTAAACAATGGGGGTATTGCATTCCTATTCCTGTTTTCAGTTGTAGTGGAGACAGCTATTTTATGTTTAGTTTTGTGTTTTACTGTGTGGTTTTACAATGAAAAATGACTCTTCTAGATGACCACTGGATGTAAAACATGAAATAATTAAACATAAGGTAGAATAGCATTAGCAAATATACTATATATATATATATATATATAGAGAGAGAGAGAAACAGGGGGTACCCTTAGGCGCTACGTGGAGCAGAACTGAGCTGCTACTTAGACGAACCCCCTGTTAGGTGGGGCCCTAAGATATCAAACCAAAAAACTAGAGTCTAAGGGTGCATACACACGGTGAGATTCGGACTTATCCGATTCTCACCGTGCGACAGGGGGCCGGGTCGGCACTTAGCCAGTATCGCAAGCACATAATAACTGTGCTTGCGATGCTGGCTATGTGCGATTTCAATCCTGACTATCTCTTCCATAGAGATAGTCAGGATTGACTTGCCTGCACAGCCTATTTTTTCTTCCGATGCCGACCGCGCGGGGCCGCGCATCGGCATCGGATCGGGATCGCAAGGTGACTGTCACCTTGCGATCTGCACTATATTTTCTTCCGATTCTGACTATATAGTCAGAATCGGAAGAAAATATCTTACCGTGTGTACACACCTTAAGTGCGCTAATGGATAGTACTGTATGACACATATAAATGGATTTAAAAGGTTCAACTTTCAGTTTTTATTACATAAAAGCCACAATAGCATAAAACATCCGTGAGCATATAAACATCTTTTTACAGAATGTATAGACAATATGTAATAACAGTTTCTATCAGATGGGAGATTCACGTGAAACTTGAAATTCGTGGTGAATCTTCCTTTGTAGTATAGAATACAGGTGGAATACAGTACTTGAACACAACCCAACGCGTTTCGTCCCTAACTGGGACTTCCTCAGGGGTAATATCGAGTGCCAGATGTTTTTTACAGATAATCCCAAAATTGTGTAAAAAGCTCACTGAATATAAAAGCAGGCAAAAAACCAAAATGACTGGGAAAATAATTCACTATTATGAAGCCCCCAGTCACACAGAGTCCAGATAGCAAATGGACAAATAGGTGACCCGAAAACAATGTGGTTCAAAGTCTATCTCTGACTCAATAAACCAGTCCCTGATGTGGGTGAGACCGCCAAATAGTGTCGTGGTCATCTCAGAGTCCAAAGGGATATCCCTTTGGACTCTGAGATGACCACTACACTATTTGGCTGTTGACCCACTACTGAGCGGTCTCACCCACATCAGGGACTGGTTTATTGAGTCAGAGATAGACTTTGAACCACATTGTTTTCGGGTCACCTATTTGTCCATTTGCTATCTGGACTCTGTGTGACTGGGGGCTTCATAATAGTGAATTATTTTCCCAGTCATTTTGGTTTTTTGCCTGCTTTTATATTCAGTGAGCTTTTTACACAATTTTGGGATTATCTGTAAAAAACATCTGGCACTCGATATTACCCCTGAGGAAGTCCCAGTTAGGGACGAAACGCGTTGGGTTGTGTTCAAGTACTGTATTCCACCTGTATTCTATACTACAAAGGAAGATTCACCACGAATTTCAAGTTTCACGTGAATCTCCCATCTGATAGAAACTGTTATTACATATTGTCTATACATTCTGTAAAAAGATGTTTATATGCTCACGGATGTTTTATGCTATTGTGGCTTTTATGTAATAAAAACTGAATTTGAACCTTTTAAATCCATTTATATGTGTCATACAGTACTATCCATTAGCGCACTTAGACTCTAGTTTTTTGATATATATATATATATATATATCTCATAGCCTCAAGCTGTTATTAGCCATTCATGAAATGTCTAATTGAAGTGGTCTTATATAGGTGGAGGTCCATGAGAGGAGACACCATGAGTAACCACATTGGGTGACACCAACCCTAGTGATGCCACTCTCCTTATTGCAGGGTGGGTACAAGGTTTCTTGGCATCCTAGGCAAAACTTCAGCCAACTATCCCTAACCACCACCAATACCCACTTTCCAGCCCTTCAGATGAAAGTGTGATTTATAACTTCCACAGACACCACTTGCATTAAGTACAATAAGGATGGTTTTTTCAGAAGCATCCTTTATTTTGTAATAGGCAGACTCAGTGGCGCCACCCCCAGGTCATGGTGCCCTAGGCAGCTGCCTAATGGTAGAGCCAGCCCTGCCTTAATGATTCGATAATTTCAACGTAGCAAGACAGCCCAATTAGGGATTAATGTTATTGGCAGCTTCCAAACATAGTTTAAATCTTTCTTCAGGAGAGTTTAGGAATATGTTCTAAGAGCATTTTGATTCATGACTGAGTAGTTTAATAGACAAATCATAGCTGCATTTGCCAGTAACTATTTCCAAGAATGATAAATAGGGCAGTATAGAGAGCCAAGTGAAGTTGTTACTAGTGATGTGCACCTGAAATTTTTCGGGTTTTGTGTTTTGGTTTTGGGTTCGGTTCCGTGGCCGTGTTTTGGGTTCGGACGCGTTTTGGCAAAACATCACCGAATTTTTTTTGTCGGATTCGGGTGTGTTTTGGATTTGGGTGTTTTTTCAAAAAACCCTAAAAAACAGCTTAAATCATAGAATTTGGGGGTCATTTTGATCCCATAGTATTATTAACCTCAATAACCATAATTTCCACTCATTTTCAGTCTATTCTGAACACCTCACACCTCACAATATTATTTTTAGTCCTAAAATTTGCACCAAGGTCGCTGGATGGCTAAGCTAAGCGACCCTAGTGGCCGACACAAACACCTGGCCCATCTAGGAGTGGCACTGCAGTGTCACGCAGGATGGCCCTTCAAAAAAATACTCCCCATACAGCACATGACGCAAAGAAAAAAAGAGGCGCAATGAGGTAGCTGTGTGACTAAGCTAAGCGACCCTAGTGGCCGACACAAACACCTGGCCCATCTAGGAGTGGCACTGCAGTGTCACGCAGGATGGCCCTTCAAAAAAATACTCCCCAAACAGCACATGACGCAAAGAAAAAAAGAGGCGCAATGAGGTAGCTGTGTGACTAAGCTAAGCGACCCTAGTGGCCGACACAAACACCTGGCCCATCTAGGAGTGGCACTGCAATGTCACGCAGGATGGCCCTTCAAAAAAATACTCCCCAAACAGCACATGACGCAAAGAAAAAAAGAGGCGCAATGAGGTAGCTGTGTGACTAAGCTAAGCGACCCTAGTGGCCGACACAAACACCTGGCCCATCTAGGAGTGGCACTGCAGTGTCACGCAGGATGGCCCTTCAAAAAAATACTCCCCAAACAGCACATGACGCAAAGAAAAATGAAAGAAAAAAGAGGTGCAAGATGGAATTGTCCTTGGGCCCTCCCACCCACCCTTATGTTGTAAAAACAGGACATGCACACTTTAACGAACCCATCATTTCAGCGACAGGGTCTGCCACACGACTGTGACTGAAATGACTGGTTGGTTTGGGCCCCCACCAAAAAAGAAGCAATCAATCTCTCCTTGCACAAACTGGCTCTACGGAGGCAAGATGTCCACCTCATCATCATCGTCCGATTCATCACCCCTTTCACTGTGTACATCCCCCTCCTCACAGATTATTAATTCGTCCCCACTGGAATCCACCATCTCAGGTCCCCGTGTACTTTCTGGAGGCAATTGCTGCTGGTGAATGTCTCCATGGAGGAATTGATTATAATTCATTTTAATGAACATCATCTTCTCCACATTTTTTGGAAGTAACCTCGTACGCCGATTGCTGACAAGGTGAGCGGCGGCACTAAACACTCTTTCGGAGTACACACTGGAGGGAGGGCAACTTAGGTAGAATAAAGCCAGTTTGTGCAAGGGCCTCCAAATTGCCTCTTTTTCCTGCCAGTATACGTACGGACTGTCTGACGTGCCTACTTGGATGCGGTCACTCATATAATCCTCCACCATTCTTTCAATGGTGAGAGAATCATATGCAGTGACAGTAGACGACATGTCAGTAATCGTTGGCAGGTCCTTCAGTCCGGACCAGATGTCAGCATCAGCAGTCGCTCCAGACTGCCCTGCATCACCGCCAGCGGGTGGGCTCGGAATTCGTAGCCTTTTCCTCGCACCCCCAGTTGCGGGAGAATGTGTAGGAGGAGATGTTGACGGGTCGCGTTCCGCTTGACTTGACAATTTTCTCACCAGCAGGTCTTTGAACCTCTGCAGACTTGTGTCTGCCGTAAAGAGAGATCCAAGGTAGGTTTTAAATCTAGGATCGAGCACGGGGGCCAAAATGTAGTGCTCTGATTTCAACAGATTGACCACACGTGAATCCTGGTTAAGCGAATGAAGGGCTCCATCCACAAGTCCCACATGCCTAGCGGAATCGCTCTGTTTTAGCTCCTCCTTCAATGCCTCCAGCTTCTTCTGCAAAAGCCTGATGAGGGGAAGGACCTGACTCAGGCTGGCAGTGTCTGAACTGACTTCACGTGTGGCAAGTTCAAAAGGTTGCAGAACCTTGCACAACGTTGAAATCATTCTCCACTGCGCTTGAGACAGGTGCATTCCACCTCCTTTGCCTATATCGTGGGCAGATGTATAGGCTTGAATGGCCTTTTGCTGCTCCTCCATCCTCTGAAGCATATAGAGGGTTGAATTCCACCTCGTTACCACCTCTTGCTTCAGATGATGGCAGGGCAGGTTCAGGTGTTTTTGGTGGTGCTCCAGTCTTCTGTACGCGGTGCCAGTACGCCGAAAGTGGCCCGCATTTCTTCTGGCCACCGACAGCATCTCTTGCACGCCCCTGTCGGTTTTTAAATAATTCTGCACCACCAAATTCAAGGTATGTGCAAAACATGGGACGTGCTGGAATTTGCCCAGATGTAATGCACGCACAATATTGCTGGCGTTGTCCGATGCCACAAATCCCCAGGAGAGTCTAATTGGGGTAAGCCATTCTGCGATGATCTTCCTCAGTTGCCGTAAGAGGTTTTCAGCTGTGTGCGTATTCTGGAAAGCGGTGATACAAAGCGTAGCCTGCCTAGGAACGAGTTGGCGTTTGCGAGATGCTGCTACTGGTGCCGCCGCTGCTGTTCTTGCAGCGGGAGGCAATACATCTACCCAGTGGGCTGTCACAGTCATGTAGTCCTGAGTCTGCCCTGCTCCACTTGTCCACATGTCCGTGGTTAAGTGGACATTGGGTACAACTGCATTTTTTAGGACACTGGTGAGTCTTTTTCTGACGTCCGTGTACATTCTCGGTATCGCCTGCCTAGAGAAGTGGAACCTAGATGGTATTTGGTAACGGGGGCACACTACCTCAAGCAATTGTCTAGTTCCCCGTGAACTAACGGCGGATACTGGACGCACGTCTAACACCAACATAGTTGTCAAGGCCTGAGTTATCCGCTTTGCAACAGGATGACGGCTGTGATATTTCATCTTCCTCGCAAAGGACTGTTGGACAGTCAATTGCTTACTGGAAGTAGTACAAGTGGTCTTCCGACTTCCCCTCTGGGATGACGATCGACTCCCAGCAGCAACAACAGCAGCGCCAGCAGCAGTAGGCGTTACACTCAAGGATGCATCGGAGGAATCCCAGGCAGGAGAGGACTCGTCAGACTTGCCAGTGACATGGCCTGCAGGACTATTGGCTTTCCTGGGTAAGGAGGAAATTGACACTGAGGGAGTTGGTGGTGTGGTTTGCGCGAGCTTGGTTACAAGAGGAAGGGATTTACTGGTCAGTGGACTGCTTCCGCTGTCGCCCAAAGTTTTTGAACTTGTCACTGACTTATTATGAATGCGCTGCAGATAACGTATAAGGGAGGATGTTCCGAGGTGGTTAACGTCCTTACCCCTACTTATTACAGCTTGACAAAGGCAACACACGGCTTGACACCAGTTGTCCGCATTTCTGTTGAAATAATTCCACACTGAAGAGCTGATTTTTTTTGTATTTTGACCAGGCATGTCAATGGCCATATTCCTCCCACGGACAACAGGTGTCTCCATGGGTGCCTGACTTAAACAAACCACCTCACCATCAGAATCCTCCTTGTCAATTTCCTCCCCAGCGCCAGCAACACCCATATCCTCATCCTGGTGTACTTCAACAGTGACATCTTCAATTTGACTATCAGGAACTGGACTGCGGGTGCTCCTTCCAGCACTTGCAGGGGGCGTGCAAATGGTGGAAGGGGCAAGCTCTTCCCGTCCAGTGTTGGGAAGGTCAGGCATCGCAACCGACACAATTGGACTCTCCTTTGGGATTTGTGATTTCGAAGAACGCACAGTTCTTTGCTGTGCTTTTGTCAGCTTAAGTCTTTTCTTTTTTCTAGCGAGAGGATGAGTGCTTCCATCCTCATGTGAAGCTGAACCACTAGCCATGAACATAGGCCAGGGCCTCAGCCGTTCCTTGCCACTCCGTGTCGTAAATGGCATATTGGCAAGTTTACGCTTCTCCTCAGACGCTTTTAATTTTGATTTTTGGGTCATTTTACTGATCTTTTGTGTTTTGGATTTTACATGCTCTGTACTATGACATTGGGCATCGGCCTTGGCAGACGACGTTGATGGCATTTCATCGTCTCGGCCATGACTAGTGGCAGCAGCTTCAGCACGAGGTGGAAGTGGATCTTGATCTTTCCCTATTTTTTTAACCTCCACATTTTTGTTCTCCATATTTTAATGCGCACAACAAAAAGCCACCACAGGTATACAATGTAGATGGATGGATAGTATAGTATTATATTACTTATGGAGGACGACTGACGACACAGAGGTAGGTACAGCCGTGGCCTACCGTACTGCTATATATATATAATATATTGTATAATATAATAACGGACCTGGTGGACACTGTCAGCAGACTGCTAAACTAGTATGAAGAAAAAAAAAGCCACCACAGGTATACAATGTAGATGGATGGATAGTATAGTATTATATTACTTATGGACGATGAGTGCACTGACGACACAGAGGTAGGTACAGCCGTGGCCTACCGTACTGCTATATATATATATAATATACTGTATAATAATAACGGACCTGGTGGACACTGTCAGCAGACTGCTAAACTAGTATGAAGAAAAAAAAAGCCACCACAGGTATACAATGTAGATGGATGGATAGTATAGTATTATATTACTTATGGAGGACGACTGACGACACAGAGGTAGGTACAGCCGTGGCCTACCGTACTGCTATATATATATATATAATATATTGTATAATATAATAACGGACCTGGTGGACACTGTCAGCAGACTGCTAAACTAGTATGAAGAAAAAAAAAGCCACCACAGGTATACAATGTAGATGGATGGATAGTATAGTATTATATTACTTATGGACGATGAGTGCACTGACGACACAGAGGTAGGTACAGCCGTGGCCTACCGTACTGCTATATATATATATAATATACTGTATAATAATAACGGACCTGGTGGACACTGTCAGCAGACTGCTAAACTAGTATGAAGAAAAAAAAAGCCACCACAGGTATACAATGTAGATGGATGGATAGTATAGTATTATATTACTTATGGATGACGAGTGCACTGACGACACAGAGGTAGGTACAGCCGTGGCCTACCGTACTGCTATATATATATATAATATACTGTATAATAATAACGGACCTGGTGGACACTGTCAGCAGACTGCTAAACTAGTATGAAGAAAAAAAAAGCCACCACAGGTATACAATGTAGATGGATGGATAGTATAGTATTATATTACTTATGGACGACGAGTGCACTGATGACACAGAGGTAGGTACAGCCGTGGCCTACCGTACTGCTATATATATATATATATATATATATAATATACTGTATAATAATAACGGACCTGGTGGACACTGTCAGCAGACTGCTAAACTAGTATGAAGGAAAAAAAAGCCACCACAGGTATACAATGTAAATGGATGGATAGTATAGTATTATATTACTTATGGATGACGAGTGCACTGACGACACAGAGGTAGGTACAGCCGTGGCCTACCGTACTGCTATATATATATATATAATATACTGTATAATAATAACGGACCTGGTGGACACTGTCAGCAGACTGCTAAACTAGTATGAAGAAAAAAAAAGCCACCACAGGTATACAATGTAGATGGATGGATAGTATAGTATTATATTACTTATGGACGACGAGTGCACTGACGACACAGAGGTAGGTACAGCCGTGGCCTACCGTACTGCTATATATATATATAATATACTGTATAATAATAACGGACCTGGTGGACACTGTCAGCAGACTGCTAAACTAGTATGAAGAAAAAAAAAGCCACCACAGGTATACAATGTAGATGGATGGATAGCATAGTATTATATTACTTATGGACGACGAATGCACTGACGACACAGAGGTAGGTACAGCCGTGGCCTACCGTACTGCTGCTTATATAATATACTGTATAACGGACCTGGTGGACACTGTCAGCAGACTGCTAAACTAGTATGAAGAAAAAAAAAGCCACCACAGGTATACAATGTAGATGAATGGATAGTATAGTATTATATTACTTATGGATGACGAGTGCACTGACGACACAGAGGTAGGTACAGCCGTGGCCTACCGTACTGCTATATATATATATATAATATACTGTATAATAATAACGGACCTGGTGGACACTGTCAGCAGACTGCTAAACTAGTATGAAGAAAAAAAAAGCCACCACAGGTATACAATGTAGATGGATGGATAGTATAGTATTATATTACTTATGGACGACGAGTGCACTGACGACACAGAGGTAGGTACAGCCGTGGCCTACCGTACTGCTATATATATATAATATACTGTATAATAATAACGGACCTGGTGGACACTGTCAGCAGACTGCTAAACTAGTATGAAGAAAAAAAAAGCCACCACAGGTATACAATGTAGATGGATGGATAGTATAGTATTATATTACTTATGGACGACGAGTGCACTGACGACACAGAGGTAGGTACAGCCGTGGCCTACCGTACTGCTAATAGATATAATAAATATACTGTATAATAATAACGGACCTGGTTGACACTGTCAGCAGACTGCTAAACTAGTATGAAGAAAAAAAAAGCCACCACAGGAGTGTTTTTCAGGCAGACAAACGTATACTGGAATGGTGGTCACTGTCAGCAAAACTGTGCACTGTACTCCTGCTATAACTGCTCCCCAGTCCCCACAATTAGGCAGTGTGAGCACTGAGCAGTGCACTCAGCACAGATATATCATGCAGCAGTGCAGCACACTGAGTGAGCACAGATATGGTGGAGCGTTTTTTTCAGGCAGAGAAACAAAGGATTAAACTCACTGGTGGTATAATCAAAACCCTGCACTGTACTCCCTAACAGCTGCTCCCCGTCCCCAATCCTCCCCACAATTATAAGTCACTCAGTCTCTTTACTCTTTTCTTCTACTATAACGGAGAGGACGCCAGCCACGTCCTCTCCCTATCAATCTCAATGCACGTGTGAAAATGGCGGCGACGCGCGGCTCCTTATATAGAATCCGAATCTCACGAGAATCCGACAGCGGGATGATGACGTTCGGGCGCGCTCGGGTTAACCGAGCAAGGCGGGAGGATCCGAGTCGCTCGGACCCGTGAAAAAAAAGGTGAAGTTCGGGCGGGTTCGGATCCCGAGGATCCGAACCCGCTCATCACTAGTTGTTACTAGACATATTTCTGAAAGTGTAGCTTTTAGATTATATAGCAGGAATTATGGGTATATCTATAATGGGTGTAGGATGCGTGGTGCATCTCGGTCCAGTGTCAGAGTCTTCTAAGCACATGCTTCAGCGAGAATGAGTGTGTGTGTGTGTGTGTGTGTGTGTGTGTGTGGAAGGTGGGGTTGGTGGTGGGGGGTCACAATAGACTACACACAGGGCTCCTCTCTTAGGGGCAGATGTACTAAGCCTTGGAATGTGATAAAGTGGAAAGAGATAAACTATCAACTAATTAGCTCCTGTCATTTTTTTAAACACACAGGGAGATGTGTTATAGCAGTATGGATTGTTACCAAGGTGAAGCACGAAGTTACACCAACAAGATATATTAACATCTTGGGGTCTACTCATGAAGCAGTGAAAAGAGTGGAGAAGTGAGCCAGTGGAGAAGTTGCCCACAGCACCAATCAGCTGCTACATACAATTGTATAGTATTCAAATTATAAATGTTACTTCAATGCTGATTGGTTGCCATGGGCAACTTCTCCACTGGCGCACTTCTCCACACTTTCCACTGCTTCATGAATAGACCCCCCTGTCTGTTGAAGCAGGCAGTGACTCCCCCCCCCCCATCCCCCCCGGCGATCCAGCTAGAGCACACAGCGCACCAGCTTAGTGCTGATGGGCTGTATCTCTCCTCCAGCTGGCTCCACTGGGCATGCGCAATATCTCACAACTATCATGAGATCTCATGTGCAGCCACAGCCGTCAGCCGCTGCAGCCAGGGACAGCACTGTTCCATGCTGTGGTGTATGAGCAACAACACCTGCAGCTGTCGCAATCGATAACTGCAGATGTAATTTCCCTGCATATCGGCTTGCTAAGTTGTAGATAGCAGCACCAATATGGACTGGGATGTATAGCGCCCCTGTCGTGTAGTGCACCATGGCACATTTATACATGGGGTAGAAGTGGTGTCAGCACACATAATGTGCACTGATACCACTTCACCCCTAAAACAAGTAATCTTACATCTAACCCTCAGCCTGTAACATGGCAGTTTGAAGCTGATTGGCTGGTAGTTTATCTCTCTCCAAATCTTAGTACATCTCCTCCTTATAATTCAAACCCAGTGGAAATTCTGGATAGACAGATACACTGAGAAGTATAGTACAATATAAAAAATAGAGGACTGAATAAAGTAAGTGGTTGAAGAAATACAAATTATACATCTGTTTCAAATGTAAGTACTGAGTAGGTGGAAAACACATTTAAGGTCACCAGTCAAAATTACCAACCTCAATTTTCCTCCCACGACACACAATGTCCTGCACCCCTGCTGTTCAGACTTTAAATGTACACATAGAAGTTTTAAGAAATGCCTATAATAAATTATATTTAAAATTTTCCTGTCTCTAGTCATGGAGGATCATGGGAGATGTGACACTGGATAGGATGACTGTGTTTTGGTAAGAGAAGATTGTAGAAGTATGAGGCCTGTGTGCAGACTCAGTCTAGGTTCCCTCCTTTCTAGCCGGCAAAGATGTAGTCTCTGGGCACTAGGGTCACTAAAGGACCCTAGCATTGTCCCAGAGTCTACTGCGTATGCGGCGGCCATTTTTCCAGTGATTTTCTTACTGTGTGGCACGAAACGCAGAGAAAATGGTGGTCCATGATATCTGCAGCGGACTTTGGAGGGTAAGTATTGCAATAAATAGGTGCAGTGTGTGTGGTGTGGGCCCCCATGGACCCTGGGGGCCCGTGGGCTTCGTACACTCTGCACTTATTATAAATATGTCAGTGAGGAGGACATTTTGGCAGCAGTGGCATAACTACAGGGTGGTTCGACTGGCAAATGTCCAGGGTCACAATAGGTGAAGGGGGCTACTCCTAAATCAGTCACTAAATACTGTAGACTAAATACGTTATTTATTTCACAGCAGCGGCAATACTCGGGATGCAACAGCATCACATACTGGACTTTTACATTCTCCAGTGCTCTGACTGCGATTGTATCATGACGCAGATCACGCTGACAGATTACTGATGTGTGTGTTATGTTTCATCGGTGGGAGCATTGGTATATAAAGTACAATACATGTACGTCGTTCTCAACAAAGGATCCTGCTTTTGGCACAAAATGGTAACCTAATATATTGGATGTATGCACTCCTTGTTCATGATAATCTAATAATCTGTAGTAGTGAGATCTCCCCATACCCACCACTATCACATTTAATAATTAATGTGATTAAGATTAAGATTTAAAGCATTTGTCTTATTGTTTTGATTAGCAATAAGAAAAAAGATAACGCCTGAATGTCCTAATGCATACTCCTTTGCCCTTATGTCTACTTTTGAGTAGAGTTGTGCATGGGGAATGTATTCAAAATGCCGGATTCCAGCGTTCAGGAGACAGATGCAGGAATCTCAGCATTTGACATTTTACCGGCGGTCGGAATCTCTACACCCCCCTGTAATTCCCACTTGGTTGGACCACGCCACCAACCGAGTGTGAATAGACCCTGTAGAGCGACGAGTACAGCGAGCCTACGAGGGGACTCGCTGTCTCACTGCTGGTATACCAGCAGGTGGGATGCGCTCTCGTATACTGACAGCCAGCATCCAAGATGCCGGCATATCATACCGCTTCCATGTCAGGGACGAAACTAGGATTTTCATCACCCAGGGCAAGGCAACAGTTTGCGTGCCCCCCCCCCCCCCCCCAAAGATAAAAAACAAACAAAAAAAACAGTAAAACTAACTCTGTCAGGCTGAAATATCAGATTACCAGTAAATTTGAAATAGTGGATACAATATTCCCCTATGTGCATCAAATATGCCCTACAGCATGCATAACATGCCCTGCCAGCGTGTTCAAGTACATGCTCCACTGTGTGTCCCCATACATTGCACTATATAACACTTCGTCACTGCACTACATTCCCCTATCCACTGCACTACATCACTATACTACATCCCCTACACGCTAAACTACATCACTACACTACATGCCCCTATGCACTGCACTACATACCCTATATGCTACACTACATCACTACACTACATTCCCTTATATGCTACACCACATCAGTGCACTACATGCCCCTATATACTGCAATACATTACTACACTACATACCCTATATGGTACACTACATCACTACACTACATCCCCCTATAAGCTACTCCAAATCCCCCCATCTGGGAGGCAAAGCGGAGCTTGATACTGCAAACTGAGAGCACAGTGCGCATCTATAGCTTGTACAGTGCACCGCACGCTAGTCGCAGCACTGGGTGGCAAAGAAGAGAGTTTAAGACAGTAGCTGGCATAGGAGAGATCCCAGGTACTGGAGCTCACCCATACAGCGTTGGAGCCAGCTGTGGACAGACAGGTGGGTCAGAGACATTGCCAAGGGTGCTGTCTGCTGCCTCACTGGAGCAGCACAGCACTGCCGGTAAAAAAAAAACAAAACAAAAAAACCCTGTTCCTCTGTAACTTCTTGGCGCCCCCTCAAATCCTGCACCCGGGGCGCATGCCCCCTTAGCTCCCCCCTAGTTATGGCCCTATCCATGCTAGTGATGAGCGGGTTCGGTTTCTCGGAAACCGAACCCCCCCGAACTTCACCCATTTTACACAGGTCCGAGGCAGGTTCGAACCTTCCCGCCTTGCTCGGCTAACCCGAGCGCGCCCGAACGTCATCATCCCGCTGTCGGATTCTCGCGAGATTCGGATTCTATATAAGCAGCCGCGCGTCGCCGCCATTTTCACTCGTGCATTGGAGATGATAGGGAGAGGACGTGGCTGGCGTCCTCTCCGTTTATTGTTGAACTTGATTGCTTTATTGCTTAATTGTGGGGAGGACTGGGGAGCAGCTGTTAGGAGGAGTACAGTGCAGAGTTTTGCTGATAAGTGACCACCAGTTTTATCCGTTCTCTGCCTGAAAAACGCTCCATACCATATCTGTGCTCAGTGTGCTGCATAATATATCTGTGCTCACACTGCTTAATTGTGGGTACTGGGGAGCAGCTGTATTATATAGCAGGAGTACAGTGCAGAGTTTTGCTGACAGTGACCACCAGTATACGTTGTCTGCCTGAAAAACACTCCATATCTGTGCTCAGTGTGCTGCTTTATTGTGGGGACTGGGGACCACCAGTATAATTAAAATTATATAGGAGGAGTACAGTGCAGAGTTTTGCTGACACAGTGACCACCAGTATACTATATATAGCAGTACGGAAGGCCACTGCTGTACCTACCTCTGTGTCGTCATTCATTAAGTATACTATCCATCTACATTCTATACCTGTGGTGCATTTTAGTTTTGCAGTTTGCTGACACAGTGACCACCAGTATACTATATATAGCAGTACGGTAGGCCACTGCTGTACCTACCTCTGTGTCGTCATTCATTAAGTATACTATCCATCTACATTCTATACCTGTGGTGCATTTTAGTTTTGCAGTTTGCTGACACAGTGACCACCAGTATACTATATATAGCAGTACGGTAGGCCACTGCTGTACCTACCTCTGTGTTGTCATTCATTAAGTATACTATCCATCTACATTCTATACCTGTGGTGCATTTTAGTTTTGCAGTTTGCTGACACAGTGACCACCAGTATACTATATATAGCAGTACGGTATGGAAGGCCACTGCTGTACCTACCTCTGTGTCGTCATTCATTAAGTATACTATCCATCTACATTCTATACCTGTGGTGCATTTTAGTTTTGCAGTTTTCTGACACAGTGACCACCAGTATACTATATATAGCAGTACGGAAGGCCACTGCTGTACCTACCTCTGTGTCGTCATTCATTAAGTATACTATCCATCTACATTCTATACCTGTGGTGCATTTTAGTTTTGCAGTTTGCTGACACAGTGACCACCAGTATACTATATATAGCAGTACGGTAGGCCACTGCTGTACCTACCTCTGTGTCGTCATTCATTAAGTATACTATCCATCTACATTCTATACCTGTGGTGCATTTTAGTTTTGCAGTTTGCTTACACAGTGACCACCAGTATACTATATATAGCAGTACGGTAGGCCACTGCTGTACCTACCTCTTTGTCATCATTCATTAAGTATACTATCCATCTACATTCTATAACTGTGGTGCATTTTAGTTTTGCAGTTTGCTGACACAGTGACCACCAGTATACTATATATAGCAGTACGGTACGGAAGGCCACTGCTGTACCTACCTCTGTGTCGTCATTAAGTATACTATCCATCTACATTCTATACCTGTGGTGCGCCTCTTTTTTTCTTTGCATCATGTGCTGTTTGGGGACAATTTTTTTGAAGTGCCATCCTGTCTTGACACTGCAGTGCCACTCCTAGATGGGCCAGGTGTTTGTGTCGGCCACTTGTGTCGCTTAGCTTAGTCACACAGCGACCTTGGTGCGCCTCTTTTTTTCTTTGCATCATGTGCTGTTTGGGGACAATTTTTTTGAAGTGCCATCCTGTCTTGACACTGCAGTGCCACTCCTAGATGGGCCAGGTGTTTGTGTCGGCCACTTGTGTTGCTTAGCTTAGTCACACAGCGACCTTGGTGCGCCTCTTTTTTTCTTTGCATCATGTGCTGTTTGGGGACAATTTTTTTGAAGTGCCATCCCGCCTGACACTGCAGTGCCACTCCTAGATGGGCCAGGTGTTTGTGTCGGCCACTTGTGTCGCTTAGCTTAGCCATCCAGCGACCTCGGTGCAAATTGTAGGACTAAAAATAATATTGTGAGGTGTGAGGTGTTCAGAATAGACTGGAAATGAGTGGAATTATGGTAATTGAGGTTAATAATACAATGGGATCAAAATGACCCCCAAATTCTATGATTTAAGCTGTTTTTTAGGGTTTTTTGAAAAAAACACCCGAATCCAAAACACACCCGAATCCGACAAAAAATTTTCGGTGAGGTTTTGCCAAAACACGTCCGAATCCAAAACACGGCCGCGGAACCGAATCCAAAACCAAAACACAAAAACCGAAAAATGTCCGGTGCACATCACTAGTCCATGCACAGACCCCTGGTTTTTGGTTTTTGCTCTAAT
Organism: Pseudophryne corroboree; assembly: GCF_028390025.1. Lineage (NCBI taxonomy): Eukaryota > Metazoa > Chordata > Amphibia > Anura > Myobatrachidae > Pseudophryne > Pseudophryne corroboree. Next base: position 837,244,125 of record NC_086445.1, read on the forward strand.
TCATTATCATGTTTTTGTAAAAACCTCACTCAAGTGTTTTTTTTCAGATTCAGTTTTGGTTTGGATTGTTTTAGAGTTGATAAAAATTGCAAACATTGATCAAATCTAATTTTACCTGTAGTTTTACCTGTTTACATCCAATCCAAAACCTACTGTAGGTTTGGGTTTTAAACTTAAATTCCAAACTGACAACAGACCAAGGGGGTAATTCAGACCTGATCATAGCAGCAAATTTGTTAGCAGTTGGGCAAAACCATGTGCAGTGCAGGGGGGGCAGATATAAAATGTGCAGAGAGAGTTAGATTTGGGTGGGGTGTGTTCAAACTGAAATCTAAATTGCAGTGTAAAAATAAAGCAGGCAGTATTTATCCTGAACAGAAACAATATAACCCACCCAAATCTAACTGTCTCTGCAAATGTTATATCTGCCTCGCCTGCAGTGCACATGGTTTTGCCCATCTGCTAACAAAATTGTTGCTACAATCAGGTCTGAATTAGGCCCCAAGTTTGTATTCAATTCGACTTAAGAACCCAATTCCACTCAAGAACCCTTAAGGACGGGTGTGTTCATATTTCAGGAAAACTGTACCATAGTAACATAGTATTTAAGGTTGAAAAAAGACATTTGTCCATCAAGTTCAACCTATTAGTGGTCTCCTATGCAGGATTATTTTGGTCTAAATTTTGTCTGATGCTGATGTCAGCCATTGTGTTTTATTCCTCTCATCATAGTAACTATAGTGTGCGACTACGCACCATAACCCTGGATATCCTTATCCATTAGGAATTTATCTAACCCATTCTTAAAGGTGTTGACTGAGTCTACCGTTACGACCTCCTCAGGCAGGGAATTCCAAACACGTATTGTCCTTACTGTGAAAAAACTTTTACGCCGCATTGTGCGGAATCTCCTCTCCTCTAACCTAAGCGAGTGTCCACGTGTCCTCTGTGCTGATCTTACCAAAAATAGGTCCCACGCAAGCTCTGTGTATTGTCCCCTTATATATTTGTAGATGTTGATGATATCCCCTCTTATTCTTCTCTTTTCCAGTGTAAACATGCCTAGCTTTGCAAGCCTTTCCTCGTATTCCAGCGCACATAGTATTTAAGATGTGGCCTCACCAGTGATTTATATAATGGGAGTATAACACTCTCGTCCCTTGCATCAATTTCCCATTTTATGCATGCTAATATCTTATTAGCCTTCTTTGCTGCAATCCTACTTTGGGTACTGCTGCTTAGTTTGCTATCTATGTGAACACCTAAGTCCTTTTCCAGTACAGAATCCCCTAATGCTACCCCATTTAGTATGTAGGTGTAATTTTTGTTCTTGCTACCAAAGTGCATTACCTTACACTTGTCTGTATTGAAGCACATTCTCCATTTGGCTGCCTATGCTTCTAATTTAACTAAGTCATTCTGAAGAGACTCAGCATCCCCCTCCGTATTTATAACTTTACACAATTTGGTGTCGTCTGCAAAAATTGACACCATACTCTCTAGACCTTCTGTTAGGTCGTTAATGAAAATGTTGAACAATAGTGGTCCTAGTACAGACCCTTGTGGCACACCACTTAGCACTTCAGTCCAATTTGAAAATGATCCATTAACCACAACGCGCTATTCCCTATTATCTAACCAATTTTTGACCCAAGTGCATATTGTGCTCCCTAGCCCTATCTCTTGTATCTTATAGATAAGTCGCATGTGTGGTACAGTGTCGAAAGCTTTGGCAATGTCTAAAAAGATTACATCCACCTCCTTACCCTGATAAAAGTTTGCACTTACTGTTTCATAAAAGCCAAGTAAGTTGGTTTGACATGATCTGTCCTTCACAAATCCATGTTGATTCCTTTTAATTACCTTATTGACTTCAAGGAACTTCTGAATACTATCCCTTAGAATACCTTCCAATACTTTTCCTTCTATAGATGTAAGACTAACTGGTCTATAATTACCCGTTTCAGCTTTACTTCCCTTTTTGAATATTGGCACTACTTCCGCTATACGCCAGTCTTTGGGAACCATACCTGATATAACTGAAGCTTTAAAGATCAAAAATAGCGGTCTTGCAAGTTCAGAGTGAAGCTCCATTAGTACTCTTGGGTGAATTCCATCGGGACCCGGTGACTTATTAATCTTTAAATTTTTTAATCGATCACAGACTACCTCCTCACTTAAATAAGCATGTATCCGTAGGTCATTATCATTTTTGAGGTTGTGTGTTAGTCCCTTAATTTGGTCCTCTCTTGTAAATACCGTTGAAAAAAACTCATTTAGTTTGTCCGCTATGTCATTATCATTTTTGACTAAGACTCCCAACTAGTCTTTTAAAGGGCCTATACTCTCCTTCTTTAAACTATTGCTGTTGATGTATTTAAATAATTTTTGGGGGATTCGCTTTGCTTTCCTTTCCTACTAGTTTTTCAGTTTCTACTTTAGCCGCTCTTATTTCTTTTTGCTCTTATCCCGTTAGATTTGTATTTCTTGAATGCTCGCCTTTTCTTGCCCATAAGTTCCTTTATCTTTTTGTTAAGCTACATTGGATTGGTATTTTTATTCCTTTTTTTGCTGCTTATGGGAATAAATTTGAGAGTATTTTTAACTAGCAGTGATTTTAATACATTCAATTTCTCCATAGTATTTTTTCCTTGAAACAAAATTTCCCATTCAATATCCCTTAAAGCTTCCCTCATCATATTAAAGTTGGCTTTGCTAAAGTTTAGAGTCCTAGTTGAGCCAGTATAGGACTGCTTATGAAAACTGATATTGAATATGACTATATTGTGGTCGCTGTTTCCTGTGGGCTCCCCTACTATAATATTTGATACCAATTCCCCATTGTTTGTTAATACCGCACATCTCTACTTTTGAGTGAACATTGGGGGTCATTCCAAGTTGATCACTTGCTGCCATTTTTTGAAGCGCAGCGAACAGGTTACTACTGTGCATGTGTATGCACCACAATGTGCAGGCGTGCCGTACGGGTACAAAGCGGATCGTTGCTGGGTGATGGATTTAACGAAGATTCCATTCGCACAGTCTATCGCAAGGAGATTGACAGGAAGAGGGCGTTTGTGGGTGTCAACTGACCGTTTTCACTGAGTGTTTGGAATGCAGGCGTGTCCAGGTGTTTGCAGGGCGGGTGTCTGACGTCAATTCCGGGACCTGACAGGCTGAAGTGATCCCAAGGGCAGAGTAAGTGCAGAGCTATTCAGAAACTGCAAAAAAATAAATTAATCCCGTTCGGCTGCACACGCGTTCGCTCACTTGCAAAGCGAAAATACACTACCCCGTGGGTGGCGACTATGCGTTTTCATGGCTGCTAAAAATAACTAGCGAGCGATCAACTCGATTGTTTTATCATTGCTGCTTATCTGCTTTCTAATTTGATTAATAGGACCAAGCTTTTAATAAACTTTGGTTTTATTTTTGGAAACTAAATTTTCAAATTATGTGGCAGATGTATATTTTTTAAATAAACTTTAAACATGAGATGATCATCTTATTATAGTAGATCAACAATAGGCAGTTGGAGTTGATTTTGACATTTATTTAAAATAACAATATTTGAATCAAAATTACAATGATACAACAAAATATGTATATAGCATCCTGTCACATTGCAATACTGTCAAATTGAATTATTAAATGGTGCTTTTTTCCATTACAGTCGCTCATGAAATGGCAACATATAAATGATTTGTGATTCATCTTCCGAGAAAACTGAATTGTATTATAACAGACTGCTCTGCTTGCTCCATGCCAAGAATTTCAGAAAGCAATTTAACATTTCCCTGCTGTTGTGAAAATGGAGTTTACAGAATATTTACTGAATATTGGTAACTATAAAGCAGCTCCTTTAGTATTTAGATCATGGTCCAACTGGTGAAACATAGGGAATGGAGTTTAGAGTTGAACATAAAGATACACATTTGCATTTCAATGTCGGTATTTTGATTTGTATTCATCAAGATATATGCAACCTTAAAGGTGCCCATACACTAGACGACCGGTAAATGATAATTTCTCGTTAACGATTTCCCTTGAACTCCCCTGGCAGTCCTGGGCAAACGATATAATACAATACAAATGATATATCTTAAAGATATATCTTAAGATCTGGGAGTGGCTACATCCAGGAGCAAGTTGCCGTTGACAATAGCTTCAGATCTTCCCTGTGTCAAAGTCAGAAAAATATCACTCTGCATATTGCCATATATGCACCTCATGCGTGTGCCCGCTGCACGAGCATGAGTTCTCCCGTGCGTGCGTATACTCGCCTTTGCGTGCACCCGCAGGCAGGGCCGGTGCAAGGTCTTGCGGCACCCTAGGCAAATCTTTAGCCTAGCGCCCCCTAACCTGCAAATCCCCCACCACCACCACAACAACTTCACAGACGGGAGATGCAGGTGCCCACTAGTTGGGCTGGAGTGAATTGTCCCATTTCTCTGTATATGTATAATGATGCAACTCTCAAGGACTTTTAAAGTTTTTGTGACTTTTTTCACAATATACTGTACTTTCACTTTAAAAGTCCTTCAGTGCAATCTATTCTTTATCTACTCTATAATACTGTATATTAGAGATGAGCGGGTTCGGTTTCTCTGAATCCGAACCCGCCCGAACTTCATGGTTTTTTTCACGGGTCCGAGCAGACTCGGATCCTCCCGCCTTGCTCGGTTAACCCGAGCGCGCCCGAACGTCATCATGACGCTGTCGGATTCTCGCGAGACTCGGATTCTATATAAGGAGCCGCGCGTCGCCGCCATTTTCACACGTGCATTGAGATTGATAGGGAGAGGACGTGGCTGGCGTCCTCTCCATTTAGATTAGAAGAGAGAGAGAGAGAGATTGACCTGATTTACTGGAGCTTAGGAGTACTGTAGAAGTGTAGAGAGTGCAGAGTTTACTAGTGACTGACCACAGTGACCACCAGACAGTGCAGTTTTATTTAATATATCCGTTCTCTGCCTGAAAAAAACGATACACACAGTGACTCAGTCACATACCATATCTGTGTGCACTGCTCAGCCCAGTGTGCTGCATCATCTATGTATATATATCTGACTGTGCTCAGCTCACACAGCTTATAATTGTGGGGGAGACTGGGGAGCACTGCAGTGCCAGTTATAGGTTATAGCAGGAGCCAGGAGTACATATTATATTAAAATTAAACAGTGCACACTTTTGCTGCAGGAGTGCCACTGCCAGTGTGACTGACCAGTGACCTGACCACACTGACCACCAGTATAGTTAGTAGTATACTATATTGTGATTGCCTGAAAAAGTTAAACACTCGTCGTGTGACTTCACTTGTGTGGTGTTTTTTTTTTATTCTATAAAAAACTCATTCTGCTGACAGACAGTGTCCAGCAGGTCCGTCATTATATAATATATACCTGTCCGGCTGCAGTAGTGATATATATATATTTTTTATATCATTATTTATCATCCCGTCGCAGCAGACACAGTACGGTAGTTCACGGCTGTAGCTACCTCTGTGTCGGCACTCGGCAGTCCATCCATAATTGTATACCACCTACCCGTGGTTTTTTTTTCTTTCTTCTTTATACATACATACTACTACATCTCTTTATCAACCAGTCTATATTAGCAGCAGACACAGTACAGTACGGTAGTCCACGGCTGTAGCTACCTCTGTGTCGGCACTCGGCAGTCCGTCCATAATTGTATACCACCTACCCGTGGTTTTTTTTTCTTTCTTCTTTATACATACATACTACTACATCTCTTTATCAACCAGTCTATATTAGCAGCAGACACAGTACAGTACGGAAGTTCACGGCTGTAGCTACCTCTGTGTCGGCACTCGGCAGTCCGTCCATAATTGTATACCACCTACCCGTGGTTTTTTTTTCTTTCTTCTTTATACATACATACTACTACATCTCTTTATCAACCAGTCTATATTAGCAGCAGACACAGTACAGTACGGTAGTCCACGGCTGTAGCTACCTCTGTGTCGGCACTCGGCAGTCCGTCCATAATTGTATACCACCTACCCGTGTTTTTTTTTTCTTTCTTCTTTATACATACATACTACTACATCTCTTTATCAACCAGTCTATATTAGCAGCAGACACAGTACAGTACGGTAGTTCACGGCTGTAGCTACCTCTGTGTCGGCACTCGGCAGTCCGTCCATAATTGTATACCACCTACCCGAGGTTTTTTTCTCTTTCTTCTTTATACATACATACTACTACATCTCTTTATCAACCAGTCTATATTAGCAGCAGACACAGTACAGTACGGTAGTCCACGGCTGTAGCTACCTCTGTGTCGGCACTCGGCAGTCCGTCCATAATTGTATACCACCTACCCGTGGTTTTTTTTTCTTTCTTCTTTATACATACATACTACTACATCTCTTTATCAACCAGTCTATATTAGCAGCAGACACAGTACAGTACGGTAGTTCACGGCTGTAGCTACCTCTGTGTCGGCACTCGGCAGTCCGTCCATAATTGTATACCACCTACCCGTGGTTTTCTTTCTTCTTTATACATACATACTACTACATCTCTTTATCAACCAGTCTATATTAGCAGCAGACACAGTACAGTACGGTAGTTCACGGCTGTAGCTACCTCTGTGTCGGCACTCGGCAGTCCGTCCATAATTGTATACCACCTACCCGTGGTTTTTTTTTCTTTCTTCTTTATACATACATACTACTACATCTCTTTATCAACCAGTCTATATTAGCAGCAGACACAGTACAGTACGGTAGTCCACGGCTGTAGCTACCTCTGTGTCGGCACTCGGCAGTCCGTCCATAATTGTATACCACCTACCCGTGGTTTTTTTTTCTTTCTTCTTTATACATACATACTACTACATCTCTTTATCAACCAGTCTATATTAGCAGCAGACACAGTACAGTACGGTAGTTCACGGCTGTAGCTACCTCTGTGTCGGCACTCGGCAGTCCGTCCATAATTGTATACCACCTACCCGTGTTTTTTTTTTCTTTCTTCTTTATACATACATACTACTACATCTCTTTATCAACCAGTCTATATTAGCAGCAGACACAGTACAGTACGGTAGTCCACGGCTGTAGCTACCTCTGTGTCGGCACTCGGCAGTCCGTCCATAATTGTATACCACCTACCCGTGGTTTTTTTTTCTTTCTTCTTTATACATACATACTACTACATCTCTTTATCAACCAGTCTATATTAGCAGCAGACACAGTACAGTACGGTAGTTCACGGCTGTAGCTACCTCTGTGTCGGCACTCGGCAGTCCGTCCATAATTGTATACCACCTACCCGTGGTTTTTTTTTCTTTCTTCTTTATACATACATACTACTACATCTCTTTATCAACCAGTCTATATTAGCAGCAGACACAGTACAGTACGGTAGTTCACGGCTGTAGCTACCTCTGTGTCGGCACTCGGCAGTCCGTCCATAATTGTATACCACCTACCCGTGGTTTTTTTTCTTTCTTCTTTATACATACATACTACTACATCTCTTTATCAACCAGTCTATATTAGCAGCAGACACAGTACAGTACGGTAGTCCACGGCTGTAGCTACCTCTGTGTCGGCACTCGGCAGTCCGTCCATAATTGTATACCACCTACCCGTGGTTTTTTTTTCTTTCTTCTTTATACATACATACTACTACATCTCTTTATCAACCAGTCTATATTAGCAGCAGACACAGTACAGTACGGTAGTTCACGGCTGTAGCTACCTCTGTGTCGGCACTCGGCAGTCCGTCCATAATTGTATACCACCTACCCGTGTTTTTTTTTTCTTTCTTCTTTATACATACATACTACTACATCTCTTTATCAACCAGTCTATATTAGCAGCAGACACAGTACAGTACGGTAGTCCACGGCTGTAGCTACCTCTGTGTCGGCACTCGGCAGTCCGTCCATAATTGTATACTAGTATCCATCCATCTCCATTGTTTACCTGAGGTGCCTTTTAGTTGTGCCTATTAAAATATGGAGAACAAAAATGTTGAGGTTCCAAAATTAGGGAAAGATCAAGATCCACTTCCACCTCGTGCTGAAGCTGCTGCCACTAGTCATGGCCGAGACGATATAATGCCAGCAACGTCGTCTGCCAAGGCCGATGCCCAATGTCATAGTACAGAGCATGTCAAATCCAAAACACCAAATATCAGTAAAAAAAGGACTCCAAAACCTAAAATAAAATTGTCGGAGGAGAAGCGTAAACTTGCCAATATGCCATTTACCACACGGAGTGGCAAGGAACGGCTGAGGCCCTGGCCTATGTTCATGGCTAGTGGTTCAGCTTCACATGAGGATGGAGGCACTCAGCCTCTCGCTAGAAAAATGAAAAGACTCAAGCTGGCAAAAGCAGTAGCACCGCAAAGAACTGTGCGTTCTTCGAAATCCCAAATCCACAAGGAGAGTCCAATTGTGTCGGTTGCGATGCCTGACCTTCCCAACACTGGACGTGAAGAGCATGCGCCTTCCACCATTTGCACGCCCCCTGCAAGTGCTGGAAGGAGCACCCGCAGTCCAGTTCCTGATAGTCAGATTGAAGATGTCAGTGTTGAAGTACACCAGGATGAGGAGGATATGGGTGTTGCTGGCGCTGGGGAGGAAATTGACCAGGAGGATTCTGATGGTGAGGTGGTTTGTTTAAGTCAGGCACCCGGGGAGACACCTGTTGTCCGTGGAGGAATATGGCCGTTGACATGCCTGGTGAAAATACCAAAAAAAATCAGCTCTTCGGTGTGGAGGTATTTCAACAGAAATGCGGACAACAGGTGTCAAGCCGTGTGTTCCCTTTGTCAAGCTGTAATAAGTAGGGGTAAGGACGTTAACCACCTCGGAACATCCTCCCTTATACGTCACCTGCAGCGCATTCATAATAAGTCAGTGACAAGTTCAAAAACTTTGGGTGACAGCGGAAGCAGTCCACTGACCAGTAAATCCCTTCCTCTTGTAACCAAGCTCACGCAAACCACCCCACCAACTCCCTCAGTGTCAATTTCCTCCTTCCCCAGGAATGCCAATAGTCCTGCAGGCCATGTCACTGGCAATTCTGATGATTCCTCTCCTGCCTGGGATTCCTCCGATGCATCCTTGCGTGTAACGCCTACTGCTGCTGGCGCTGCTGTTGTTGCTGCTGGGAGTCGATGGTCATCCCAGAGGGGAAGTCGTAAGACCACTTTTACTACTTCCACCAAGCAATTGACTGTCCAACAGTCCTTTGCGAGGAAGATGAAATATCACAGCAGTCATCCTACTGCAAAGCGGATAACTGAGGCCTTGGCATCCTGGGTGGTGAGAAACGTGGTTCCGGTATCCATCATTACTGCAGAGCCAACTAGAGACTTGTTGGAGGTACTGTGTCCCCGGTACCAAATACCATCTAGGTTCCATTTCTCTAGGCAGGCGATACCGAAAATGTACACAGACCTCAGAAAAAGAGTCACCAGTGTCCTAAAAAATGCAGCTGTACCCAATGTCCACTTAACCACGGACATGTGGACAAGTGGAGCAGGGCAGGGTCAGGACTATATGTGACAGCCCACTGGGTAGATGTATGGACTCCCGCCGCAAGAACAGCAGCGGCGGCACCAGTAGCAGCATCTCGCAAACGCCAACTCCTTCCTGGGCAGGCTACGCTTTGTATCACCGCTTTCCAGAATACGCACACAGCTGAAAACCTCTTACGGCAACTGAGGAAGATCATCGCGGAATGGCTTACCCCAATTGGACTCTCCTGTGGATTTGTGGCATCGGACAACGCCAGCAATATTGTGTGTGCATTAAATATGGGCAAATTCCAGCACGTCCCATGTTTTGCACATACCTTGAATTTGGTGGTGCAGAATTATTTAAAAAACGACAGGGGCGTGCAAGAGATGCTGTCGGTGGCCAGAAGAATTGCGGGACACTTTCGGCGTACAGGCACCACGTACAGAAGACTGGAGCACCACCAAAAACTACTGAACCTGCCCTGCCATCATCTGAAGCAAGAAGTGGTAACGAGGTGGAATTCAACCCTCTATATGCTTCAGAGGTTGGAGGAGCAGCAAAAGGCCATTCAAGCCTATACAATTGAGCACGATATAGGAGGTGGAATGCACCTGTCTCAAGCGCAGTGGAGAATGATTTCAACGTTGTGCAAGGTTCTGCTGCCCTTTGAACTTGCCACACGTGAAGTCAGTTCAGACACTGCCAGCCTGAGTCAGGTCATTCCCCTCATCAGGCTTTTGCAGAAGAAGCTGGAGACATTGAAGGAGGAGCTAACACGGAGCGATTCCGCTAGGCATGTGGGACTTGTGGATGGAGCCCTTAATTCGCTTAACAAGGATTCACGGGTGGTCAATCTGTTGAAATCAGAGCACTACATTTTGGCCACCGTGCTCGATCCTAGATTTAAAGCCTACCTTGGATCTCTCTTTCCGGCAGACACAAGTCTGCTGGGGTTGAAAGACCTGCTGGTGAGAAAATTGTCAAGTCAAGCGGAACGCGACCTGTCAACATCTCCTCCTTCACATTCTCCCGCAACTGGGGGTGCGAGGAAAAGGCTCAGAATTCCGAGCCCACCCGCTGGCGGTGATGCAGGGCAGTCTGGAGCGACTGCTGATGCTGACATCTGGTCCGGACTGAAGGACCTGACAACGATTACGGACATGTCGTCTACTGTCACTGCATATGATTCTCTCACCATTGAAAGAATGGTGGAGGATTATATGAGTGACCGCATCCAAGTAGGCACGTCACACAGTCCGTACGTATACTGGCAGGAAAAAGAGGCAATTTGGAGGCCCTTGCACAAACTGGCTTTATTCTACCTAAGTTGCCCTCCCACAAGTGTGTACTCCGAAAGAGTGTTTAGTGCCGCCGCTCACCTTGTCAGCAATCGGCGTACGAGGTTACATCCAGAAAATGTGGAGAAGATGATGTTCATTAAAATGAATTATAATCAATTCCTCCGCGGAGACATTGACCAGCAGCAATTGCCTCCACAAAGTACACAGGGAGCTGAGATGGAGGATTCCAGTGGGGACGAATTGATAATCTGTGAGGAGGGGGATGTACACGGTGATATATCGGAGGATGATGATGAGGTGGACATCTTGCCTCTGTAGAGCCAGTTTGTGC